>NW_027419898.1:0-35557 GCF_009905375.1 Apium graveolens
ATTCTTTCATAATTCGTCCCTAGGATTTATGAAACTTGCATTCCGCAGTCCATTCGGGGGTCGTCTGGGTTGGAATCGGAGCTGAACAGGATGGAACTCGCGGTTTCCGGATAATCCTCGTAGGGGTAGTAACACGAGGTCTGGAGTAAAAATTGAGGCGGCCCATTTTTCGAATTTCTTCCATAATTGTCCCTATGGATTTATGAATTGCATTGGCGTCCATTCGGGGTCGTCCGGGAGTGAATCGGAGCTGAAACGAATGGAACTCGGTTTCCGATAATCCTCGTAGGGGGTAGTAACACGAGGTCTGGAGCAAAATTGAGGCGGGCCCGTTTTTTCGATTTCTTCCATAATTTGTCCCTAGGGATTTATGAAATTGCATTGGCGTCCATTCGGGTCGTCCGGCAGTGAATCGGAGCTGAAACGAATGGAACTCGGTTTCGGATAATCCTCGTAGGGGTAGTACACGAGGTCTGGAGCAAAAATTGAGGCGGCCCATTTTTTCGATTTCTTTCCATAATTTGTCCCTATGGATTTATGAAATTGCATTCGCGTCCATTCGGGGTCGTCCGGGAGTGAATCGGAGCTGAAAGGAATGGAACTCGGTTTCCGGATAATCCTCGTAGGGGGTAGTACACGAGGTCTGGAGCAAAAATTGAGGCGGCCCGTTTTTTCGATTTCTTTCCATAATTTGTCCCTATGGATTTATGAAATTGCATTCGCGTCCATTCGGGGTCGTCCGGGAGTGAATCGGAGCTGAAAGGAATGGAACTCGGTTTCCGGATAATCCTCGTAGGGGGTAGTACACGAGGTCTGGAGCAAAAATTGAGGCGGCCCATTTTTTCGATTTCTTTCCATAATTTGTCCCTATGGATTTATGAAATTGCATTCGCGTCCATTCGGGGTCGTCCGGGAGTGAATCGGAGCTGAAAGGAATGGAACTCGGTTTCCGGATAATCCTCGTAGGGGGTAGTACACGAGGTCTGGAGCAAAAATTGAGGCGGCCCGTTTTTTCGATTTCTTTCCATAATTTGTCCCTATGGATTTATGAAATTGCATTCGCGTCCATTCGGGGTCGTCCGGGAGTGAATCGGAGCTGAAAGGAATGGAACTCGGTTTCCGGATAATCCTCGTAGGGGGTAGTACACGAGGTCTGGAGCAAAAATTGAGGCGGCCCGTTTTTTTCGATTTCTTTCCATAATTTGTCCCTATGGATTTATGAAATTGCATTCGCGTCCATTCGGGGTCGTCCGGGAGTGAATCGGAGCTGAAAGGAATGGAACTCGGTTTCCGGATAATCCTCGTAGGGGGTAGTACACGAGGTCTGGAGCAAAAATTGAGGCGGCCCAGTTTTTTCGATTTCTTTCCATAATTTGTCCCTATGGATTTATGAAATTGCATTCGCGTCCATTCGGGGTCGTCCGGGAGTGAATCGGAGCTGAAAGGAATGGAACTCGGTTTCCGGATAATCCTCGTAGGGGGTAGTACACGAGGTCTGGAGCAAAAATTGAGGCGGCCCGTTTTTTCGATTTCTTTCCATAATTTGTCCCTATGGATTTATGAAATTGCATTCGCGTCCATTCGGGGTCGTCCGGGAGTGAATCGGAGCTGAAAGGAATGGAACTCGGTTTCCGGATAATCCTCGTAGGGGGTAGTACACGAGGTCTGGAGCAAAAATTGAGGCGGCCCGTTTTTTCGATTTCTTTCCATAATTTGTCCCTATGGATTTATGAAATTGCATTCGCGTCCATTCGGGGTCGTCCGGGAGTGAATCGGAGCTGAAAGGAATGGAACTCGGTTTCCGGATAATCCTCGTAGGGGGTAGTACACGAGGTCTGGAGCAAAAATTGAGGCGGCCCATTTTTTCGATTTCTTTCCATAATTTGTCCCTATGGATTTATGAAATTGCATTCGCGTCCATTCGGGGTCGTCCGGGAGTGAATCGGAGCTGAAAGGAATGGAACTCGGTTTCCGGATAATCCTCGTAGGGGGTAGTACACGAGGTCTGGAGCAAAAATTGAGGCGGCCCAGTTTTTTCGATTTCTTTCCATAATTTGTCCCTATGGATTTATGAAATTGCATTCGCGTCCATTCGGGGTCGTCCGGGAGTGAATCGGAGCTGAAAGGAATGGAACTCGGTTTCCGGATAATCCTCGTAGGGGGTAGTACACGAGGTCTGGAGCAAAAATTGAGGCGGCCCGTTTTTTCGATTTCTTTCCATAATTTGTCCCTATGGATTTATGAAATTGCATTCGCGTCCATTCGGGGTCGTCCGGGAGTGAATCGGAGCTGAAAGGAATGGAACTCGGTTTCCGGATAATCCTCGTAGGGGGTAGTACACGAGGTCTGGAGCAAAAATTGAGGCGGCCCATTTTTTTCGATTTCTTTCCATAATTTGTCCCTATGGATTTATGAAATTGCATTCGCGTCCATTCGGGGTCGTCCGGGAGTGAATCGGAGCTGAAAGGAATGGAACTCGGTTTCCGGATAATCCTCGTAGGGGGTAGTACACGAGGTCTGGAGCAAAAATTGAGGCGGCCCGTTTTTTCGATTTCTTTCCATAATTTGTCCCTATGGATTTATGAAATTGCATTCGCGTCCATTCGGGGTCGTCCGGGAGTGAATCGGAGCTGAAAGGAATGGAACTCGGTTTCCGGATAATCCTCGTAGGGGGTAGTACACGAGGTCTGGAGCAAAAATTGAGGCGGCCCGTTTTTTCGATTTCTTTCCATAATTTGTCCCTATGGATTTATGAAATTGCATTCGCGTCCATTCGGGGTCGTCCGGGAGTGAATCGGAGCTGAAAGGAATGGAACTCGGTTTCCGGATAATCCTCGTAGGGGGTAGTACACGAGGTCTGGAGCAAAAATTGAGGCGGCCCGTTTTTTCGATTTCTTTCCATAATTTGTCCCTATGGATTTATGAAATTGCATTCGCGTCCATTCGGGGTCGTCCGGGAGTGAATCGGAGCTGAAAGGAATGGAACTCGGTTTCCGGATAATCCTCGTAGGGGGTAGTACACGAGGTCTGGAGCAAAAATTGAGGCGGCCCAGTTTTTTCGATTTCTTTCCATAATTTGTCCCTATGGATTTATGAAATTGCATTCGCGTCCATTCGGGGTCGTCCGGGAGTGAATCGGAGCTGAAAGGAATGGAACTCGGTTTCCGGATAATCCTCGTAGGGGGTAGTACACGAGGTCTGGAGCAAAAATTGAGGCGGCCCGTTTTTTCGATTTCTTTCCATAATTTGTCCCTATGGATTTATGAAATTGCATTCGCGTCCATTCGGGGTCGTCCGGGAGTGAATCGGAGCTGAAAGGAATGGAACTCGGTTTCCGGATAATCCTCGTAGGGGGTAGTACACGAGGTCTGGAGCAAAAATTGAGGCGGCCCAGTTTTTTCGATTTCTTTCCATAATTTGTCCCTATGGATTTATGAAATTGCATTCGCGTCCATTCGGGGTCGTCCGGGAGTGAATCGGAGCTGAAAGGAATGGAACTCGGTTTCCGGATAATCCTCGTAGGGGGTAGTACACGAGGTCTGGAGCAAAAATTGAGGCGGCCCAGTTTTTTCGATTTCTTTCCATAATTTGTCCCTATGGATTTATGAAATTGCATTCGCGTCCATTCGGGGTCGTCCGGGAGTGAATCGGAGCTGAAAGGAATGGAACTCGGTTTCCGGATAATCCTCGTAGGGGGTAGTACACGAGGTCTGGAGCAAAAATTGAGGCGGCCCGTTTTTTCGATTTCTTTCCATAATTTGTCCCTATGGATTTATGAAATTGCATTCGCGTCCATTCGGGGTCGTCCGGGAGTGAATCGGAGCTGAAAGGAATGGAACTCGGTTTCCGGATAATCCTCGTAGGGGGTAGTACACGAGGTCTGGAGCAAAAATTGAGGCGGCCCGTTTTTTCGATTTCTTTCCATAATTTGTCCCTATGGATTTATGAAATTGCATTCGCGTCCATTCGGGGTCGTCCGGGAGTGAATCGGAGCTGAAAGGAATGGAACTCGGTTTCCGGATAATCCTCGTAGGGGGTAGTACACGAGGTCTGGAGCAAAAATTGAGGCGGCCCATTTTTTCGATTTCTTTCCATAATTTGTCCCTATGGATTTATGAAATTGCATTCGCGTCCATTCGGGGTCGTCCGGGAGTGAATCGGAGCTGAAAGGAATGGAACTCGGTTTCCGGATAATCCTCGTAGGGGGTAGTACACGAGGTCTGGAGCAAAAATTGAGGCGGCCCGTTTTTTCGATTTCTTTCCATAATTTGTCCCTATGGATTTATGAAATTGCATTCGCGTCCATTCGGGGTCGTCCGGGAGTGAATCGGAGCTGAAAGGAATGGAACTCGGTTTCCGGATAATCCTCGTAGGGGGTAGTACACGAGGTCTGGAGCAAAAATTGAGGCGGCCCAGTTTTTTCGATTTCTTTCCATAATTTGTCCCTATGGATTTATGAAATTGCATTCGCGTCCATTCGGGGTCGTCCGGGAGTGAATCGGAGCTGAAAGGAATGGAACTCGGTTTCCGGATAATCCTCGTAGGGGGTAGTACACGAGGTCTGGAGCAAAAATTGAGGCGGCCCGTTTTTTCGATTTCTTTCCATAATTTGTCCCTATGGATTTATGAAATTGCATTCGCGTCCATTCGGGGTCGTCCGGGAGTGAATCGGAGCTGAAAGGAATGGAACTCGGTTTCCGGATAATCCTCGTAGGGGGTAGTACACGAGGTCTGGAGCAAAAATTGAGGCGGCCCATTTTTTCGATTTCTTTCCATAATTTGTCCCTATGGATTTATGAAATTGCATTCGCGTCCATTCGGGGTCGTCCGGGAGTGAATCGGAGCTGAAAGGAATGGAACTCGGTTTCCGGATAATCCTCGTAGGGGGTAGTACACGAGGTCTGGAGCAAAAATTGAGGCGGCCCATTTTTTCGATTTCTTTCCATAATTTGTCCCTATGGATTTATGAAATTGCATTCGCGTCCATTCGGGGTCGTCCGGGAGTGAATCGGAGCTGAAAGGAATGGAACTCGGTTTCCGGATAATCCTCGTAGGGGGTAGTACACGAGGTCTGGAGCAAAAATTGAGGCGGCCCATTTTTTCGATTTCTTTCCATAATTTGTCCCTATGGATTTATGAAATTGCATTCGCGTCCATTCGGGGTCGTCCGGGAGTGAATCGGAGCTGAAAGGAATGGAACTCGGTTTCCGGATAATCCTCGTAGGGGGTAGTACACGAGGTCTGGAGCAAAAATTGAGGCGGCCCGTTTTTTCGATTTCTTTCCATAATTTGTCCCTATGGATTTATGAAATTGCATTCGCGTCCATTCGGGGTCGTCCGGGAGTGAATCGGAGCTGAAAGGAATGGAACTCGGTTTCCGGATAATCCTCGTAGGGGGTAGTACACGAGGTCTGGAGCAAAAATTGAGGCGGCCCGTTTTTTCGATTTCTTTCCATAATTTGTCCCTATGGATTTATGAAATTGCATTCGCGTCCATTCGGGGTCGTCCGGGAGTGAATCGGAGCTGAAAGGAATGGAACTCGGTTTCCGGATAATCCTCGTAGGGGGTAGTACACGAGGTCTGGAGCAAAAATTGAGGCGGCCCGTTTTTTCGATTTCTTTCCATAATTTGTCCCTATGGATTTATGAAATTGCATTCGCGTCCATTCGGGGTCGTCCGGGAGTGAATCGGAGCTGAAAGGAATGGAACTCGGTTTCCGGATAATCCTCGTAGGGGGTAGTACACGAGGTCTGGAGCAAAAATTGAGGCGGCCCAGTTTTTTCGATTTCTTTCCATAATTTGTCCCTATGGATTTATGAAATTGCATTCGCGTCCATTCGGGGTCGTCCGGGAGTGAATCGGAGCTGAAAGGAATGGAACTCGGTTTCCGGATAATCCTCGTAGGGGGTAGTACACGAGGTCTGGAGCAAAAATTGAGGCGGCCCGTTTTTTCGATTTCTTTCCATAATTTGTCCCTATGGATTTATGAAATTGCATTCGCGTCCATTCGGGGTCGTCCGGGAGTGAATCGGAGCTGAAAGGAATGGAACTCGGTTTCCGGATAATCCTCGTAGGGGGTAGTACACGAGGTCTGGAGCAAAAATTGAGGCGGCCCAGTTTTTTCGATTTCTTTCCATAATTTGTCCCTATGGATTTATGAAATTGCATTCGCGTCCATTCGGGGTCGTCCGGGAGTGAATCGGAGCTGAAAGGAATGGAACTCGGTTTCCGGATAATCCTCGTAGGGGGTAGTACACGAGGTCTGGAGCAAAAATTGAGGCGGCCCAGTTTTTTCGATTTCTTTCCATAATTTGTCCCTATGGATTTATGAAATTGCATTCGCGTCCATTCGGGGTCGTCCGGGAGTGAATCGGAGCTGAAAGGAATGGAACTCGGTTTCCGGATAATCCTCGTAGGGGGTAGTACACGAGGTCTGGAGCAAAAATTGAGGCGGCCCGTTTTTTCGATTTCTTTCCATAATTTGTCCCTATGGATTTATGAAATTGCATTCGCGTCCATTCGGGGTCGTCCGGGAGTGAATCGGAGCTGAAAGGAATGGAACTCGGTTTCCGGATAATCCTCGTAGGGGGTAGTACACGAGGTCTGGAGCAAAAATTGAGGCGGCCCGTTTTTTCGATTTCTTTCCATAATTTGTCCCTATGGATTTATGAAATTGCATTCGCGTCCATTCGGGGTCGTCCGGGAGTGAATCGGAGCTGAAAGGAATGGAACTCGGTTTCCGGATAATCCTCGTAGGGGGTAGTACACGAGGTCTGGAGCAAAAATTGAGGCGGCCCGTTTTTTCGATTTCTTTCCATAATTTGTCCCTATGGATTTATGAAATTGCATTCGCGTCCATTCGGGGTCGTCCGGGAGTGAATCGGAGCTGAAAGGAATGGAACTCGGTTTCCGGATAATCCTCGTAGGGGGTAGTACACGAGGTCTGGAGCAAAAATTGAGGCGGCCCATTTTTTTCGATTTCTTTCCATAATTTGTCCCTATGGATTTATGAAATTGCATTCGCGTCCATTCGGGGTCGTCCGGGAGTGAATCGGAGCTGAAAGGAATGGAACTCGGTTTCCGGATAATCCTCGTAGGGGGTAGTACACGAGGTCTGGAGCAAAAATTGAGGCGGCCCGTTTTTTCGATTTCTTTCCATAATTTGTCCCTATGGATTTATGAAATTGCATTCGCGTCCATTCGGGGTCGTCCGGGAGTGAATCGGAGCTGAAAGGAATGGAACTCGGTTTCCGGATAATCCTCGTAGGGGGTAGTACACGAGGTCTGGAGCAAAAATTGAGGCGGCCCGTTTTTTCGATTTCTTTCCATAATTTGTCCCTATGGATTTATGAAATTGCATTCGCGTCCATTCGGGGTCGTCCGGGAGTGAATCGGAGCTGAAAGGAATGGAACTCGGTTTCCGGATAATCCTCGTAGGGGGTAGTACACGAGGTCTGGAGCAAAAATTGAGGCGGCCCATTTTTTTCGATTTCTTTCCATAATTTGTCCCTATGGATTTATGAAATTGCATTCGCGTCCATTCGGGGTCGTCCGGGAGTGAATCGGAGCTGAAAGGAATGGAACTCGGTTTCCGGATAATCCTCGTAGGGGGTAGTACACGAGGTCTGGAGCAAAAATTGAGGCGGCCCAGTTTTTTCGATTTCTTTCCATAATTTGTCCCTATGGATTTATGAAATTGCATTCGCGTCCATTCGGGGTCGTCCGGGAGTGAATCGGAGCTGAAAGGAATGGAACTCGGTTTCCGGATAATCCTCGTAGGGGGTAGTACACGAGGTCTGGAGCAAAAATTGAGGCGGCCCGTTTTTTCGATTTCTTTCCATAATTTGTCCCTATGGATTTATGAAATTGCATTCGCGTCCATTCGGGGTCGTCCGGGAGTGAATCGGAGCTGAAAGGAATGGAACTCGGTTTCCGGATAATCCTCGTAGGGGGTAGTACACGAGGTCTGGAGCAAAAATTGAGGCGGCCCGTTTTTTCGATTTCTTTCCATAATTTGTCCCTATGGATTTATGAAATTGCATTCGCGTCCATTCGGGGTCGTCCGGGAGTGAATCGGAGCTGAAAGGAATGGAACTCGGTTTCCGGATAATCCTCGTAGGGGGTAGTACACGAGGTCTGGAGCAAAAATTGAGGCGGCCCGTTTTTTCGATTTCTTTCCATAATTTGTCCCTATGGATTTATGAAATTGCATTCGCGTCCATTCGGGGTCGTCCGGGAGTGAATCGGAGCTGAAAGGAATGGAACTCGGTTTCCGGATAATCCTCGTAGGGGGTAGTACACGAGGTCTGGAGCAAAAATTGAGGCGGCCCGTTTTTTCGATTTCTTTCCATAATTTGTCCCTATGGATTTATGAAATTGCATTCGCGTCCATTCGGGGTCGTCCGGGAGTGAATCGGAGCTGAAAGGAATGGAACTCGGTTTCCGGATAATCCTCGTAGGGGGTAGTACACGAGGTCTGGAGCAAAAATTGAGGCGGCCCATTTTTTCGATTTCTTTCCATAATTTGTCCCTATGGATTTATGAAATTGCATTCGCGTCCATTCGGGGTCGTCCGGGAGTGAATCGGAGCTGAAAGGAATGGAACTCGGTTTCCGGATAATCCTCGTAGGGGGTAGTACACGAGGTCTGGAGCAAAAATTGAGGCGGCCCAGTTTTTTCGATTTCTTTCCATAATTTGTCCCTATGGATTTATGAAATTGCATTCGCGTCCATTCGGGGTCGTCCGGGAGTGAATCGGAGCTGAAAGGAATGGAACTCGGTTTCCGGATAATCCTCGTAGGGGGTAGTACACGAGGTCTGGAGCAAAAATTGAGGCGGCCCGTTTTTTCGATTTCTTTCCATAATTTGTCCCTATGGATTTATGAAATTGCATTCGCGTCCATTCGGGGTCGTCCGGGAGTGAATCGGAGCTGAAAGGAATGGAACTCGGTTTCCGGATAATCCTCGTAGGGGGTAGTACACGAGGTCTGGAGCAAAAATTGAGGCGGCCCAGTTTTTTCGATTTCTTTCCATAATTTGTCCCTATGGATTTATGAAATTGCATTCGCGTCCATTCGGGGTCGTCCGGGAGTGAATCGGAGCTGAAAGGAATGGAACTCGGTTTCCGGATAATCCTCGTAGGGGGTAGTACACGAGGTCTGGAGCAAAAATTGAGGCGGCCCGTTTTTTCGATTTCTTTCCATAATTTGTCCCTATGGATTTATGAAATTGCATTCGCGTCCATTCGGGGTCGTCCGGGAGTGAATCGGAGCTGAAAGGAATGGAACTCGGTTTCCGGATAATCCTCGTAGGGGGTAGTACACGAGGTCTGGAGCAAAAATTGAGGCGGCCCAGTTTTTTCGATTTCTTTCCATAATTTGTCCCTATGGATTTATGAAATTGCATTCGCGTCCATTCGGGGTCGTCCGGGAGTGAATCGGAGCTGAAAGGAATGGAACTCGGTTTCCGGATAATCCTCGTAGGGGGTAGTACACGAGGTCTGGAGCAAAAATTGAGGCGGCCCGTTTTTTCGATTTCTTTCCATAATTTGTCCCTATGGATTTATGAAATTGCATTCGCGTCCATTCGGGGTCGTCCGGGAGTGAATCGGAGCTGAAAGGAATGGAACTCGGTTTCCGGATAATCCTCGTAGGGGGTAGTACACGAGGTCTGGAGCAAAAATTGAGGCGGCCCGTTTTTTCGATTTCTTTCCATAATTTGTCCCTATGGATTTATGAAATTGCATTCGCGTCCATTCGGGGTCGTCCGGGAGTGAATCGGAGCTGAAAGGAATGGAACTCGGTTTCCGGATAATCCTCGTAGGGGGTAGTACACGAGGTCTGGAGCAAAAATTGAGGCGGCCCGTTTTTTCGATTTCTTTCCATAATTTGTCCCTATGGATTTATGAAATTGCATTCGCGTCCATTCGGGGTCGTCCGGGAGTGAATCGGAGCTGAAAGGAATGGAACTCGGTTTCCGGATAATCCTCGTAGGGGGTAGTACACGAGGTCTGGAGCAAAAATTGAGGCGGCCCGTTTTTTCGATTTCTTTCCATAATTTGTCCCTATGGATTTATGAAATTGCATTCGCGTCCATTCGGGGTCGTCCGGGAGTGAATCGGAGCTGAAAGGAATGGAACTCGGTTTCCGGATAATCCTCGTAGGGGGTAGTACACGAGGTCTGGAGCAAAAATTGAGGCGGCCCAGTTTTTTCGATTTCTTTCCATAATTTGTCCCTATGGATTTATGAAATTGCATTCGCGTCCATTCGGGGTCGTCCGGGAGTGAATCGGAGCTGAAAGGAATGGAACTCGGTTTCCGGATAATCCTCGTAGGGGGTAGTACACGAGGTCTGGAGCAAAAATTGAGGCGGCCCAGTTTTTTCGATTTCTTTCCATAATTTGTCCCTATGGATTTATGAAATTGCATTCGCGTCCATTCGGGGTCGTCCGGGAGTGAATCGGAGCTGAAAGGAATGGAACTCGGTTTCCGGATAATCCTCGTAGGGGGTAGTACACGAGGTCTGGAGCAAAAATTGAGGCGGCCCATTTTTTTCGATTTCTTTCCATAATTTGTCCCTATGGATTTATGAAATTGCATTCGCGTCCATTCGGGGTCGTCCGGGAGTGAATCGGAGCTGAAAGGAATGGAACTCGGTTTCCGGATAATCCTCGTAGGGGGTAGTACACGAGGTCTGGAGCAAAAATTGAGGCGGCCCAGTTTTTTCGATTTCTTTCCATAATTTGTCCCTATGGATTTATGAAATTGCATTCGCGTCCATTCGGGGTCGTCCGGGAGTGAATCGGAGCTGAAAGGAATGGAACTCGGTTTCCGGATAATCCTCGTAGGGGGTAGTACACGAGGTCTGGAGCAAAAATTGAGGCGGCCCGTTTTTTCGATTTCTTTCCATAATTTGTCCCTATGGATTTATGAAATTGCATTCGCGTCCATTCGGGGTCGTCCGGGAGTGAATCGGAGCTGAAAGGAATGGAACTCGGTTTCCGGATAATCCTCGTAGGGGGTAGTACACGAGGTCTGGAGCAAAAATTGAGGCGGCCCAGTTTTTTCGATTTCTTTCCATAATTTGTCCCTATGGATTTATGAAATTGCATTCGCGTCCATTCGGGGTCGTCCGGGAGTGAATCGGAGCTGAAAGGAATGGAACTCGGTTTCCGGATAATCCTCGTAGGGGGTAGTACACGAGGTCTGGAGCAAAAATTGAGGCGGCCCGTTTTTTCGATTTCTTTCCATAATTTGTCCCTATGGATTTATGAAATTGCATTCGCGTCCATTCGGGGTCGTCCGGGAGTGAATCGGAGCTGAAAGGAATGGAACTCGGTTTCCGGATAATCCTCGTAGGGGGTAGTACACGAGGTCTGGAGCAAAAATTGAGGCGGCCCGTTTTTTCGATTTCTTTCCATAATTTGTCCCTATGGATTTATGAAATTGCATTCGCGTCCATTCGGGGTCGTCCGGGAGTGAATCGGAGCTGAAAGGAATGGAACTCGGTTTCCGGATAATCCTCGTAGGGGGTAGTACACGAGGTCTGGAGCAAAAATTGAGGCGGCCCGTTTTTTCGATTTCTTTCCATAATTTGTCCCTATGGATTTATGAAATTGCATTCGCGTCCATTCGGGGTCGTCCGGGAGTGAATCGGAGCTGAAAGGAATGGAACTCGGTTTCCGGATAATCCTCGTAGGGGGTAGTACACGAGGTCTGGAGCAAAAATTGAGGCGGCCCAGTTTTTTCGATTTCTTTCCATAATTTGTCCCTATGGATTTATGAAATTGCATTCGCGTCCATTCGGGGTCGTCCGGGAGTGAATCGGAGCTGAAAGGAATGGAACTCGGTTTCCGGATAATCCTCGTAGGGGGTAGTACACGAGGTCTGGAGCAAAAATTGAGGCGGCCCGTTTTTTCGATTTCTTTCCATAATTTGTCCCTATGGATTTATGAAATTGCATTCGCGTCCATTCGGGGTCGTCCGGGAGTGAATCGGAGCTGAAAGGAATGGAACTCGGTTTCCGGATAATCCTCGTAGGGGGTAGTACACGAGGTCTGGAGCAAAAATTGAGGCGGCCCGTTTTTTCGATTTCTTTCCATAATTTGTCCCTATGGATTTATGAAATTGCATTCGCGTCCATTCGGGGTCGTCCGGGAGTGAATCGGAGCTGAAAGGAATGGAACTCGGTTTCCGGATAATCCTCGTAGGGGGTAGTACACGAGGTCTGGAGCAAAAATTGAGGCGGCCCGTTTTTTCGATTTCTTTCCATAATTTGTCCCTATGGATTTATGAAATTGCATTCGCGTCCATTCGGGGTCGTCCGGGAGTGAATCGGAGCTGAAAGGAATGGAACTCGGTTTCCGGATAATCCTCGTAGGGGGTAGTACACGAGGTCTGGAGCAAAAATTGAGGCGGCCCGTTTTTTCGATTTCTTTCCATAATTTGTCCCTATGGATTTATGAAATTGCATTCGCGTCCATTCGGGGTCGTCCGGGAGTGAATCGGAGCTGAAAGGAATGGAACTCGGTTTCCGGATAATCCTCGTAGGGGGTAGTACACGAGGTCTGGAGCAAAAATTGAGGCGGCCCATTTTTTCGATTTCTTTCCATAATTTGTCCCTATGGATTTATGAAATTGCATTCGCGTCCATTCGGGGTCGTCCGGGAGTGAATCGGAGCTGAAAGGAATGGAACTCGGTTTCCGGATAATCCTCGTAGGGGGTAGTACACGAGGTCTGGAGCAAAAATTGAGGCGGCCCAGTTTTTTCGATTTCTTTCCATAATTTGTCCCTATGGATTTATGAAATTGCATTCGCGTCCATTCGGGGTCGTCCGGGAGTGAATCGGAGCTGAAAGGAATGGAACTCGGTTTCCGGATAATCCTCGTAGGGGGTAGTACACGAGGTCTGGAGCAAAAATTGAGGCGGCCCGTTTTTTCGATTTCTTTCCATAATTTGTCCCTATGGATTTATGAAATTGCATTCGCGTCCATTCGGGGTCGTCCGGGAGTGAATCGGAGCTGAAAGGAATGGAACTCGGTTTCCGGATAATCCTCGTAGGGGGTAGTACACGAGGTCTGGAGCAAAAATTGAGGCGGCCCGTTTTTTCGATTTCTTTCCATAATTTGTCCCTATGGATTTATGAAATTGCATTCGCGTCCATTCGGGGTCGTCCGGGAGTGAATCGGAGCTGAAAGGAATGGAACTCGGTTTCCGGATAATCCTCGTAGGGGGTAGTACACGAGGTCTGGAGCAAAAATTGAGGCGGCCCGTTTTTTCGATTTCTTTCCATAATTTGTCCCTATGGATTTATGAAATTGCATTCGCGTCCATTCGGGGTCGTCCGGGAGTGAATCGGAGCTGAAAGGAATGGAACTCGGTTTCCGGATAATCCTCGTAGGGGGTAGTACACGAGGTCTGGAGCAAAAATTGAGGCGGCCCAGTTTTTTCGATTTCTTTCCATAATTTGTCCCTATGGATTTATGAAATTGCATTCGCGTCCATTCGGGGTCGTCCGGGAGTGAATCGGAGCTGAAAGGAATGGAACTCGGTTTCCGGATAATCCTCGTAGGGGGTAGTACACGAGGTCTGGAGCAAAAATTGAGGCGGCCCGTTTTTTCGATTTCTTTCCATAATTTGTCCCTATGGATTTATGAAATTGCATTCGCGTCCATTCGGGGTCGTCCGGGAGTGAATCGGAGCTGAAAGGAATGGAACTCGGTTTCCGGATAATCCTCGTAGGGGGTAGTACACGAGGTCTGGAGCAAAAATTGAGGCGGCCCGTTTTTTCGATTTCTTTCCATAATTTGTCCCTATGGATTTATGAAATTGCATTCGCGTCCATTCGGGGTCGTCCGGGAGTGAATCGGAGCTGAAAGGAATGGAACTCGGTTTCCGGATAATCCTCGTAGGGGGTAGTACACGAGGTCTGGAGCAAAAATTGAGGCGGCCCATTTTTTCGATTTCTTTCCATAATTTGTCCCTATGGATTTATGAAATTGCATTCGCGTCCATTCGGGGTCGTCCGGGAGTGAATCGGAGCTGAAAGGAATGGAACTCGGTTTCCGGATAATCCTCGTAGGGGGTAGTACACGAGGTCTGGAGCAAAAATTGAGGCGGCCCGTTTTTTCGATTTCTTTCCATAATTTGTCCCTATGGATTTATGAAATTGCATTCGCGTCCATTCGGGGTCGTCCGGGAGTGAATCGGAGCTGAAAGGAATGGAACTCGGTTTCCGGATAATCCTCGTAGGGGGTAGTACACGAGGTCTGGAGCAAAAATTGAGGCGGCCCAGTTTTTTCGATTTCTTTCCATAATTTGTCCCTATGGATTTATGAAATTGCATTCGCGTCCATTCGGGGTCGTCCGGGAGTGAATCGGAGCTGAAAGGAATGGAACTCGGTTTCCGGATAATCCTCGTAGGGGGTAGTACACGAGGTCTGGAGCAAAAATTGAGGCGGCCCAGTTTTTTCGATTTCTTTCCATAATTTGTCCCTATGGATTTATGAAATTGCATTCGCGTCCATTCGGGGTCGTCCGGGAGTGAATCGGAGCTGAAAGGAATGGAACTCGGTTTCCGGATAATCCTCGTAGGGGGTAGTACACGAGGTCTGGAGCAAAAATTGAGGCGGCCCAGTTTTTTCGATTTCTTTCCATAATTTGTCCCTATGGATTTATGAAATTGCATTCGCGTCCATTCGGGGTCGTCCGGGAGTGAATCGGAGCTGAAAGGAATGGA
Source organism: Apium graveolens (assembly GCF_009905375.1). Taxonomy (NCBI): domain Eukaryota; kingdom Viridiplantae; phylum Streptophyta; class Magnoliopsida; order Apiales; family Apiaceae; genus Apium; species Apium graveolens. The sequence continues at coordinate 14,739 of NW_027419898.1, forward strand.
ACTCGGTTTCCGGATAATCCTCGTAGGGGGTAGTACACGAGGTCTGGAGCAAAAATTGAGGCGGCCCAGTTTTTTCGATTTCTTTCCATAATTTGTCCCTATGGATTTATGAAATTGCATTCGCGTCCATTCGGGGTCGTCCGGGAGTGAATCGGAGCTGAAAGGAATGGAACTCGGTTTCCGGATAATCCTCGTAGGGGGTAGTACACGAGGTCTGGAGCAAAAATTGAGGCGGCCCGTTTTTTCGATTTCTTTCCATAATTTGTCCCTATGGATTTATGAAATTGCATTCGCGTCCATTCGGGGTCGTCCGGGAGTGAATCGGAGCTGAAAGGAATGGAACTCGGTTTCCGGATAATCCTCGTAGGGGGTAGTACACGAGGTCTGGAGCAAAAATTGAGGCGGCCCGTTTTTTCGATTTCTTTCCATAATTTGTCCCTATGGATTTATGAAATTGCATTCGCGTCCATTCGGGGTCGTCCGGGAGTGAATCGGAGCTGAAAGGAATGGAACTCGGTTTCCGGATAATCCTCGTAGGGGGTAGTACACGAGGTCTGGAGCAAAAATTGAGGCGGCCCGTTTTTTCGATTTCTTTCCATAATTTGTCCCTATGGATTTATGAAATTGCATTCGCGTCCATTCGGGGTCGTCCGGGAGTGAATCGGAGCTGAAAGGAATGGAACTCGGTTTCCGGATAATCCTCGTAGGGGGTAGTACACGAGGTCTGGAGCAAAAATTGAGGCGGCCCAGTTTTTTCGATTTCTTTCCATAATTTGTCCCTATGGATTTATGAAATTGCATTCGCGTCCATTCGGGGTCGTCCGGGAGTGAATCGGAGCTGAAAGGAATGGAACTCGGTTTCCGGATAATCCTCGTAGGGGGTAGTACACGAGGTCTGGAGCAAAAATTGAGGCGGCCCGTTTTTTCGATTTCTTTCCATAATTTGTCCCTATGGATTTATGAAATTGCATTCGCGTCCATTCGGGGTCGTCCGGGAGTGAATCGGAGCTGAAAGGAATGGAACTCGGTTTCCGGATAATCCTCGTAGGGGGTAGTACACGAGGTCTGGAGCAAAAATTGAGGCGGCCCGTTTTTTCGATTTCTTTCCATAATTTGTCCCTATGGATTTATGAAATTGCATTCGCGTCCATTCGGGGTCGTCCGGGAGTGAATCGGAGCTGAAAGGAATGGAACTCGGTTTCCGGATAATCCTCGTAGGGGGTAGTACACGAGGTCTGGAGCAAAAATTGAGGCGGCCCAGTTTTTTCGATTTCTTTCCATAATTTGTCCCTATGGATTTATGAAATTGCATTCGCGTCCATTCGGGGTCGTCCGGGAGTGAATCGGAGCTGAAAGGAATGGAACTCGGTTTCCGGATAATCCTCGTAGGGGGTAGTACACGAGGTCTGGAGCAAAAATTGAGGCGGCCCGTTTTTTCGATTTCTTTCCATAATTTGTCCCTATGGATTTATGAAATTGCATTCGCGTCCATTCGGGGTCGTCCGGGAGTGAATCGGAGCTGAAAGGAATGGAACTCGGTTTCCGGATAATCCTCGTAGGGGGTAGTACACGAGGTCTGGAGCAAAAATTGAGGCGGCCCAGTTTTTTCGATTTCTTTCCATAATTTGTCCCTATGGATTTATGAAATTGCATTCGCGTCCATTCGGGGTCGTCCGGGAGTGAATCGGAGCTGAAAGGAATGGAACTCGGTTTCCGGATAATCCTCGTAGGGGGTAGTACACGAGGTCTGGAGCAAAAATTGAGGCGGCCCAGTTTTTTCGATTTCTTTCCATAATTTGTCCCTATGGATTTATGAAATTGCATTCGCGTCCATTCGGGGTCGTCCGGGAGTGAATCGGAGCTGAAAGGAATGGAACTCGGTTTCCGGATAATCCTCGTAGGGGGTAGTACACGAGGTCTGGAGCAAAAATTGAGGCGGCCCGTTTTTTCGATTTCTTTCCATAATTTGTCCCTATGGATTTATGAAATTGCATTCGCGTCCATTCGGGGTCGTCCGGGAGTGAATCGGAGCTGAAAGGAATGGAACTCGGTTTCCGGATAATCCTCGTAGGGGGTAGTACACGAGGTCTGGAGCAAAAATTGAGGCGGCCCAGTTTTTTCGATTTCTTTCCATAATTTGTCCCTATGGATTTATGAAATTGCATTCGCGTCCATTCGGGGTCGTCCGGGAGTGAATCGGAGCTGAAAGGAATGGAACTCGGTTTCCGGATAATCCTCGTAGGGGGTAGTACACGAGGTCTGGAGCAAAAATTGAGGCGGCCCAGTTTTTTCGATTTCTTTCCATAATTTGTCCCTATGGATTTATGAAATTGCATTCGCGTCCATTCGGGGTCGTCCGGGAGTGAATCGGAGCTGAAAGGAATGGAACTCGGTTTCCGGATAATCCTCGTAGGGGGTAGTACACGAGGTCTGGAGCAAAAATTGAGGCGGCCCGTTTTTTCGATTTCTTTCCATAATTTGTCCCTATGGATTTATGAAATTGCATTCGCGTCCATTCGGGGTCGTCCGGGAGTGAATCGGAGCTGAAAGGAATGGAACTCGGTTTCCGGATAATCCTCGTAGGGGGTAGTACACGAGGTCTGGAGCAAAAATTGAGGCGGCCCGTTTTTTCGATTTCTTTCCATAATTTGTCCCTATGGATTTATGAAATTGCATTCGCGTCCATTCGGGGTCGTCCGGGAGTGAATCGGAGCTGAAAGGAATGGAACTCGGTTTCCGGATAATCCTCGTAGGGGGTAGTACACGAGGTCTGGAGCAAAAATTGAGGCGGCCCAGTTTTTTCGATTTCTTTCCATAATTTGTCCCTATGGATTTATGAAATTGCATTCGCGTCCATTCGGGGTCGTCCGGGAGTGAATCGGAGCTGAAAGGAATGGAACTCGGTTTCCGGATAATCCTCGTAGGGGGTAGTACACGAGGTCTGGAGCAAAAATTGAGGCGGCCCAGTTTTTTCGATTTCTTTCCATAATTTGTCCCTATGGATTTATGAAATTGCATTCGCGTCCATTCGGGGTCGTCCGGGAGTGAATCGGAGCTGAAAGGAATGGAACTCGGTTTCCGGATAATCCTCGTAGGGGGTAGTACACGAGGTCTGGAGCAAAAATTGAGGCGGCCCGTTTTTTCGATTTCTTTCCATAATTTGTCCCTATGGATTTATGAAATTGCATTCGCGTCCATTCGGGGTCGTCCGGGAGTGAATCGGAGCTGAAAGGAATGGAACTCGGTTTCCGGATAATCCTCGTAGGGGGTAGTACACGAGGTCTGGAGCAAAAATTGAGGCGGCCCATTTTTTCGATTTCTTTCCATAATTTGTCCCTATGGATTTATGAAATTGCATTCGCGTCCATTCGGGGTCGTCCGGGAGTGAATCGGAGCTGAAAGGAATGGAACTCGGTTTCCGGATAATCCTCGTAGGGGGTAGTACACGAGGTCTGGAGCAAAAATTGAGGCGGCCCGTTTTTTCGATTTCTTTCCATAATTTGTCCCTATGGATTTATGAAATTGCATTCGCGTCCATTCGGGGTCGTCCGGGAGTGAATCGGAGCTGAAAGGAATGGAACTCGGTTTCCGGATAATCCTCGTAGGGGGTAGTACACGAGGTCTGGAGCAAAAATTGAGGCGGCCCGTTTTTTCGATTTCTTTCCATAATTTGTCCCTATGGATTTATGAAATTGCATTCGCGTCCATTCGGGGTCGTCCGGGAGTGAATCGGAGCTGAAAGGAATGGAACTCGGTTTCCGGATAATCCTCGTAGGGGGTAGTACACGAGGTCTGGAGCAAAAATTGAGGCGGCCCGTTTTTTCGATTTCTTTCCATAATTTGTCCCTATGGATTTATGAAATTGCATTCGCGTCCATTCGGGGTCGTCCGGGAGTGAATCGGAGCTGAAAGGAATGGAACTCGGTTTCCGGATAATCCTCGTAGGGGGTAGTACACGAGGTCTGGAGCAAAAATTGAGGCGGCCCAGTTTTTTCGATTTCTTTCCATAATTTGTCCCTATGGATTTATGAAATTGCATTCGCGTCCATTCGGGGTCGTCCGGGAGTGAATCGGAGCTGAAAGGAATGGAACTCGGTTTCCGGATAATCCTCGTAGGGGGTAGTACACGAGGTCTGGAGCAAAAATTGAGGCGGCCCAGTTTTTTCGATTTCTTTCCATAATTTGTCCCTATGGATTTATGAAATTGCATTCGCGTCCATTCGGGGTCGTCCGGGAGTGAATCGGAGCTGAAAGGAATGGAACTCGGTTTCCGGATAATCCTCGTAGGGGGTAGTACACGAGGTCTGGAGCAAAAATTGAGGCGGCCCAGTTTTTTCGATTTCTTTCCATAATTTGTCCCTATGGATTTATGAAATTGCATTCGCGTCCATTCGGGGTCGTCCGGGAGTGAATCGGAGCTGAAAGGAATGGAACTCGGTTTCCGGATAATCCTCGTAGGGGGTAGTACACGAGGTCTGGAGCAAAAATTGAGGCGGCCCGTTTTTTCGATTTCTTTCCATAATTTGTCCCTATGGATTTATGAAATTGCATTCGCGTCCATTCGGGGTCGTCCGGGAGTGAATCGGAGCTGAAAGGAATGGAACTCGGTTTCCGGATAATCCTCGTAGGGGGTAGTACACGAGGTCTGGAGCAAAAATTGAGGCGGCCCAGTTTTTTCGATTTCTTTCCATAATTTGTCCCTATGGATTTATGAAATTGCATTCGCGTCCATTCGGGGTCGTCCGGGAGTGAATCGGAGCTGAAAGGAATGGAACTCGGTTTCCGGATAATCCTCGTAGGGGGTAGTACACGAGGTCTGGAGCAAAAATTGAGGCGGCCCAGTTTTTTCGATTTCTTTCCATAATTTGTCCCTATGGATTTATGAAATTGCATTCGCGTCCATTCGGGGTCGTCCGGGAGTGAATCGGAGCTGAAAGGAATGGAACTCGGTTTCCGGATAATCCTCGTAGGGGGTAGTACACGAGGTCTGGAGCAAAAATTGAGGCGGCCCAGTTTTTTCGATTTCTTTCCATAATTTGTCCCTATGGATTTATGAAATTGCATTCGCGTCCATTCGGGGTCGTCCGGGAGTGAATCGGAGCTGAAAGGAATGGAACTCGGTTTCCGGATAATCCTCGTAGGGGGTAGTACACGAGGTCTGGAGCAAAAATTGAGGCGGCCCGTTTTTTCGATTTCTTTCCATAATTTGTCCCTATGGATTTATGAAATTGCATTCGCGTCCATTCGGGGTCGTCCGGGAGTGAATCGGAGCTGAAAGGAATGGAACTCGGTTTCCGGATAATCCTCGTAGGGGGTAGTACACGAGGTCTGGAGCAAAAATTGAGGCGGCCCAGTTTTTTCGATTTCTTTCCATAATTTGTCCCTATGGATTTATGAAATTGCATTCGCGTCCATTCGGGGTCGTCCGGGAGTGAATCGGAGCTGAAAGGAATGGAACTCGGTTTCCGGATAATCCTCGTAGGGGGTAGTACACGAGGTCTGGAGCAAAAATTGAGGCGGCCCAGTTTTTTCGATTTCTTTCCATAATTTGTCCCTATGGATTTATGAAATTGCATTCGCGTCCATTCGGGGTCGTCCGGGAGTGAATCGGAGCTGAAAGGAATGGAACTCGGTTTCCGGATAATCCTCGTAGGGGGTAGTACACGAGGTCTGGAGCAAAAATTGAGGCGGCCCAGTTTTTTCGATTTCTTTCCATAATTTGTCCCTATGGATTTATGAAATTGCATTCGCGTCCATTCGGGGTCGTCCGGGAGTGAATCGGAGCTGAAAGGAATGGAACTCGGTTTCCGGATAATCCTCGTAGGGGGTAGTACACGAGGTCTGGAGCAAAAATTGAGGCGGCCCGTTTTTTCGATTTCTTTCCATAATTTGTCCCTATGGATTTATGAAATTGCATTCGCGTCCATTCGGGGTCGTCCGGGAGTGAATCGGAGCTGAAAGGAATGGAACTCGGTTTCCGGATAATCCTCGTAGGGGGTAGTACACGAGGTCTGGAGCAAAAATTGAGGCGGCCCGTTTTTTCGATTTCTTTCCATAATTTGTCCCTATGGATTTATGAAATTGCATTCGCGTCCATTCGGGGTCGTCCGGGAGTGAATCGGAGCTGAAAGGAATGGAACTCGGTTTCCGGATAATCCTCGTAGGGGGTAGTACACGAGGTCTGGAGCAAAAATTGAGGCGGCCCGTTTTTTCGATTTCTTTCCATAATTTGTCCCTATGGATTTATGAAATTGCATTCGCGTCCATTCGGGGTCGTCCGGGAGTGAATCGGAGCTGAAAGGAATGGAACTCGGTTTCCGGATAATCCTCGTAGGGGGTAGTACACGAGGTCTGGAGCAAAAATTGAGGCGGCCCGTTTTTTCGATTTCTTTCCATAATTTGTCCCTATGGATTTATGAAATTGCATTCGCGTCCATTCGGGGTCGTCCGGGAGTGAATCGGAGCTGAAAGGAATGGAACTCGGTTTCCGGATAATCCTCGTAGGGGGTAGTACACGAGGTCTGGAGCAAAAATTGAGGCGGCCCAGTTTTTTCGATTTCTTTCCATAATTTGTCCCTATGGATTTATGAAATTGCATTCGCGTCCATTCGGGGTCGTCCGGGAGTGAATCGGAGCTGAAAGGAATGGAACTCGGTTTCCGGATAATCCTCGTAGGGGGTAGTACACGAGGTCTGGAGCAAAAATTGAGGCGGCCCATTTTTTCGATTTCTTTCCATAATTTGTCCCTATGGATTTATGAAATTGCATTCGCGTCCATTCGGGGTCGTCCGGGAGTGAATCGGAGCTGAAAGGAATGGAACTCGGTTTCCGGATAATCCTCGTAGGGGGTAGTACACGAGGTCTGGAGCAAAAATTGAGGCGGCCCAGTTTTTTCGATTTCTTTCCATAATTTGTCCCTATGGATTTATGAAATTGCATTCGCGTCCATTCGGGGTCGTCCGGGAGTGAATCGGAGCTGAAAGGAATGGAACTCGGTTTCCGGATAATCCTCGTAGGGGGTAGTACACGAGGTCTGGAGCAAAAATTGAGGCGGCCCAGTTTTTTCGATTTCTTTCCATAATTTGTCCCTATGGATTTATGAAATTGCATTCGCGTCCATTCGGGGTCGTCCGGGAGTGAATCGGAGCTGAAAGGAATGGAACTCGGTTTCCGGATAATCCTCGTAGGGGGTAGTACACGAGGTCTGGAGCAAAAATTGAGGCGGCCCAGTTTTTTCGATTTCTTTCCATAATTTGTCCCTATGGATTTATGAAATTGCATTCGCGTCCATTCGGGGTCGTCCGGGAGTGAATCGGAGCTGAAAGGAATGGAACTCGGTTTCCGGATAATCCTCGTAGGGGGTAGTACACGAGGTCTGGAGCAAAAATTGAGGCGGCCCGTTTTTTCGATTTCTTTCCATAATTTGTCCCTATGGATTTATGAAATTGCATTCGCGTCCATTCGGGGTCGTCCGGGAGTGAATCGGAGCTGAAAGGAATGGAACTCGGTTTCCGGATAATCCTCGTAGGGGGTAGTACACGAGGTCTGGAGCAAAAATTGAGGCGGCCCGTTTTTTCGATTTCTTTCCATAATTTGTCCCTATGGATTTATGAAATTGCATTCGCGTCCATTCGGGGTCGTCCGGGAGTGAATCGGAGCTGAAAGGAATGGAACTCGGTTTCCGGATAATCCTCGTAGGGGGTAGTACACGAGGTCTGGAGCAAAAATTGAGGCGGCCCGTTTTTTCGATTTCTTTCCATAATTTGTCCCTATGGATTTATGAAATTGCATTCGCGTCCATTCGGGGTCGTCCGGGAGTGAATCGGAGCTGAAAGGAATGGAACTCGGTTTCCGGATAATCCTCGTAGGGGGTAGTACACGAGGTCTGGAGCAAAAATTGAGGCGGCCCAGTTTTTTCGATTTCTTTCCATAATTTGTCCCTATGGATTTATGAAATTGCATTCGCGTCCATTCGGGGTCGTCCGGGAGTGAATCGGAGCTGAAAGGAATGGAACTCGGTTTCCGGATAATCCTCGTAGGGGGTAGTACACGAGGTCTGGAGCAAAAATTGAGGCGGCCCGTTTTTTCGATTTCTTTCCATAATTTGTCCCTATGGATTTATGAAATTGCATTCGCGTCCATTCGGGGTCGTCCGGGAGTGAATCGGAGCTGAAAGGAATGGAACTCGGTTTCCGGATAATCCTCGTAGGGGGTAGTACACGAGGTCTGGAGCAAAAATTGAGGCGGCCCGTTTTTTCGATTTCTTTCCATAATTTGTCCCTATGGATTTATGAAATTGCATTCGCGTCCATTCGGGGTCGTCCGGGAGTGAATCGGAGCTGAAAGGAATGGAACTCGGTTTCCGGATAATCCTCGTAGGGGGTAGTACACGAGGTCTGGAGCAAAAATTGAGGCGGCCCGTTTTTTCGATTTCTTTCCATAATTTGTCCCTATGGATTTATGAAATTGCATTCGCGTCCATTCGGGGTCGTCCGGGAGTGAATCGGAGCTGAAAGGAATGGAACTCGGTTTCCGGATAATCCTCGTAGGGGGTAGTACACGAGGTCTGGAGCAAAAATTGAGGCGGCCCAGTTTTTTCGATTTCTTTCCATAATTTGTCCCTATGGATTTATGAAATTGCATTCGCGTCCATTCGGGGTCGTCCGGGAGTGAATCGGAGCTGAAAGGAATGGAACTCGGTTTCCGGATAATCCTCGTAGGGGGTAGTACACGAGGTCTGGAGCAAAAATTGAGGCGGCCCAGTTTTTTCGATTTCTTTCCATAATTTGTCCCTATGGATTTATGAAATTGCATTCGCGTCCATTCGGGGTCGTCCGGGAGTGAATCGGAGCTGAAAGGAATGGAACTCGGTTTCCGGATAATCCTCGTAGGGGGTAGTACACGAGGTCTGGAGCAAAAATTGAGGCGGCCCAGTTTTTTCGATTTCTTTCCATAATTTGTCCCTATGGATTTATGAAATTGCATTCGCGTCCATTCGGGGTCGTCCGGGAGTGAATCGGAGCTGAAAGGAATGGAACTCGGTTTCCGGATAATCCTCGTAGGGGGTAGTACACGAGGTCTGGAGCAAAAATTGAGGCGGCCCAGTTTTTTCGATTTCTTTCCATAATTTGTCCCTATGGATTTATGAAATTGCATTCGCGTCCATTCGGGGTCGTCCGGGAGTGAATCGGAGCTGAAAGGAATGGAACTCGGTTTCCGGATAATCCTCGTAGGGGGTAGTACACGAGGTCTGGAGCAAAAATTGAGGCGGCCCAGTTTTTTCGATTTCTTTCCATAATTTGTCCCTATGGATTTATGAAATTGCATTCGCGTCCATTCGGGGTCGTCCGGGAGTGAATCGGAGCTGAAAGGAATGGAACTCGGTTTCCGGATAATCCTCGTAGGGGGTAGTACACGAGGTCTGGAGCAAAAATTGAGGCGGCCCAGTTTTTTCGATTTCTTTCCATAATTTGTCCCTATGGATTTATGAAATTGCATTCGCGTCCATTCGGGGTCGTCCGGGAGTGAATCGGAGCTGAAAGGAATGGAACTCGGTTTCCGGATAATCCTCGTAGGGGGTAGTACACGAGGTCTGGAGCAAAAATTGAGGCGGCCCAGTTTTTTCGATTTCTTTCCATAATTTGTCCCTATGGATTTATGAAATTGCATTCGCGTCCATTCGGGGTCGTCCGGGAGTGAATCGGAGCTGAAAGGAATGGAACTCGGTTTCCGGATAATCCTCGTAGGGGGTAGTACACGAGGTCTGGAGCAAAAATTGAGGCGGCCCAGTTTTTTCGATTTCTTTCCATAATTTGTCCCTATGGATTTATGAAATTGCATTCGCGTCCATTCGGGGTCGTCCGGGAGTGAATCGGAGCTGAAAGGAATGGAACTCGGTTTCCGGATAATCCTCGTAGGGGGTAGTACACGAGGTCTGGAGCAAAAATTGAGGCGGCCCGTTTTTTCGATTTCTTTCCATAATTTGTCCCTATGGATTTATGAAATTGCATTCGCGTCCATTCGGGGTCGTCCGGGAGTGAATCGGAGCTGAAAGGAATGGAACTCGGTTTCCGGATAATCCTCGTAGGGGGTAGTACACGAGGTCTGGAGCAAAAATTGAGGCGGCCCGTTTTTTCGATTTCTTTCCATAATTTGTCCCTATGGATTTATGAAATTGCATTCGCGTCCATTCGGGGTCGTCCGGGAGTGAATCGGAGCTGAAAGGAATGGAACTCGGTTTCCGGATAATCCTCGTAGGGGGTAGTACACGAGGTCTGGAGCAAAAATTGAGGCGGCCCAGTTTTTTCGATTTCTTTCCATAATTTGTCCCTATGGATTTATGAAATTGCATTCGCGTCCATTCGGGGTCGTCCGGGAGTGAATCGGAGCTGAAAGGAATGGAACTCGGTTTCCGGATAATCCTCGTAGGGGGTAGTACACGAGGTCTGGAGCAAAAATTGAGGCGGCCCGTTTTTTCGATTTCTTTCCATAATTTGTCCCTATGGATTTATGAAATTGCATTCGCGTCCATTCGGGGTCGTCCGGGAGTGAATCGGAGCTGAAAGGAATGGAACTCGGTTTCCGGATAATCCTCGTAGGGGGTAGTACACGAGGTCTGGAGCAAAAATTGAGGCGGCCCGTTTTTTCGATTTCTTTCCATAATTTGTCCCTATGGATTTATGAAATTGCATTCGCGTCCATTCGGGGTCGTCCGGGAGTGAATCGGAGCTGAAAGGAATGGAACTCGGTTTCCGGATAATCCTCGTAGGGGGTAGTACACGAGGTCTGGAGCAAAAATTGAGGCGGCCCAGTTTTTTCGATTTCTTTCCATAATTTGTCCCTATGGATTTATGAAATTGCATTCGCGTCCATTCGGGGTCGTCCGGGAGTGAATCGGAGCTGAAAGGAATGGAACTCGGTTTCCGGATAATCCTCGTAGGGGGTAGTACACGAGGTCTGGAGCAAAAATTGAGGCGGCCCGTTTTTTCGATTTCTTTCCATAATTTGTCCCTATGGATTTATGAAATTGCATTCGCGTCCATTCGGGGTCGTCCGGGAGTGAATCGGAGCTGAAAGGAATGGAACTCGGTTTCCGGATAATCCTCGTAGGGGGTAGTACACGAGGTCTGGAGCAAAAATTGAGGCGGCCCGTTTTTTCGATTTCTTTCCATAATTTGTCCCTATGGATTTATGAAATTGCATTCGCGTCCATTCGGGGTCGTCCGGGAGTGAATCGGAGCTGAAAGGAATGGAACTCGGTTTCCGGATAATCCTCGTAGGGGGTAGTACACGAGGTCTGGAGCAAAAATTGAGGCGGCCCGTTTTTTCGATTTCTTTCCATAATTTGTCCCTATGGATTTATGAAATTGCATTCGCGTCCATTCGGGGTCGTCCGGGAGTGAATCGGAGCTGAAAGGAATGGAACTCGGTTTCCGGATAATCCTCGTAGGGGGTAGTACACGAGGTCTGGAGCAAAAATTGAGGCGGCCCGTTTTTTCGATTTCTTTCCATAATTTGTCCCTATGGATTTATGAAATTGCATTCGCGTCCATTCGGGGTCGTCCGGGAGTGAATCGGAGCTGAAAGGAATGGAACTCGGTTTCCGGATAATCCTCGTAGGGGGTAGTACACGAGGTCTGGAGCAAAAATTGAGGCGGCCCGTTTTTTCGATTTCTTTCCATAATTTGTCCCTATGGATTTATGAAATTGCATTCGCGTCCATTCGGGGTCGTCCGGGAGTGAATCGGAGCTGAAAGGAATGGAACTCGGTTTCCGGATAATCCTCGTAGGGGGTAGTACACGAGGTCTGGAGCAAAAATTGAGGCGGCCCGTTTTTTCGATTTCTTTCCATAATTTGTCCCTATGGATTTATGAAATTGCATTCGCGTCCATTCGGGGTCGTCCGGGAGTGAATCGGAGCTGAAAGGAATGGAACTCGGTTTCCGGATAATCCTCGTAGGGGGTAGTACACGAGGTCTGGAGCAAAAATTGAGGCGGCCCGTTTTTTCGATTTCTTTCCATAATTTGTCCCTATGGATTTATGAAATTGCATTCGCGTCCATTCGGGGTCGTCCGGGAGTGAATCGGAGCTGAAAGGAATGGAACTCGGTTTCCGGATAATCCTCGTAGGGGGTAGTACACGAGGTCTGGAGCAAAAATTGAGGCGGCCCGTTTTTTCGATTTCTTTCCATAATTTGTCCCTATGGATTTATGAAATTGCATTCGCGTCCATTCGGGGTCGTCCGGGAGTGAATCGGAGCTGAAAGGAATGGAACTCGGTTTCCGGATAATCCTCGTAGGGGGTAGTACACGAGGTCTGGAGCAAAAATTGAGGCGGCCCGTTTTTTCGATTTCTTTCCATAATTTGTCCCTATGGATTTATGAAATTGCATTCGCGTCCATTCGGGGTCGTCCGGGAGTGAATCGGAGCTGAAAGGAATGGAACTCGGTTTCCGGATAATCCTCGTAGGGGGTAGTACACGAGGTCTGGAGCAAAAATTGAGGCGGCCCGTTTTTTCGATTTCTTTCCATAATTTGTCCCTATGGATTTATGAAATTGCATTCGCGTCCATTCGGGGTCGTCCGGGAGTGAATCGGAGCTGAAAGGAATGGAACTCGGTTTCCGGATAATCCTCGTAGGGGGTAGTACACGAGGTCTGGAGCAAAAATTGAGGCGGCCCGTTTTTTTCGATTTCTTTCCATAATTTGTCCCTATGGATTTATGAAATTGCATTCGCGTCCATTCGGGGTCGTCCGGGAGTGAATCGGAGCTGAAAGGAATGGAACTCGGTTTCCGGATAATCCTCGTAGGGGGTAGTACACGAGGTCTGGAGCAAAAATTGAGGCGGCCCGTTTTTTCGATTTCTTTCCATAATTTGTCCCTATGGATTTATGAAATTGCATTCGCGTCCATTCGGGGTCGTCCGGGAGTGAATCGGAGCTGAAAGGAATGGAACTCGGTTTCCGGATAATCCTCGTAGGGGGTAGTACACGAGGTCTGGAGCAAAAATTGAGGCGGCCCGTTTTTTTCGATTTCTTTCCATAATTTGTCCCTATGGATTTATGAAATTGCATTCGCGTCCATTCGGGGTCGTCCGGGAGTGAATCGGAGCTGAAAGGAATGGAACTCGGTTTCCGGATAATCCTCGTAGGGGGTAGTACACGAGGTCTGGAGCAAAAATTGAGGCGGCCCGTTTTTTCGATTTCTTTCCATAATTTGTCCCTATGGATTTATGAAATTGCATTCGCGTCCATTCGGGGTCGTCCGGGAGTGAATCGGAGCTGAAAGGAATGGAACTCGGTTTCCGGATAATCCTCGTAGGGGGTAGTACACGAGGTCTGGAGCAAAAATTGAGGCGGCCCGTTTTTTCGATTTCTTTCCATAATTTGTCCCTATGGATTTATGAAATTGCATTCGCGTCCATTCGGGGTCGTCCGGGAGTGAATCGGAGCTGAAAGGAATGGAACTCGGTTTCCGGATAATCCTCGTAGGGGGTAGTACACGAGGTCTGGAGCAAAAATTGAGGCGGCCCGTTTTTTCGATTTCTTTCCATAATTTGTCCCTATGGATTTATGAAATTGCATTCGCGTCCATTCGGGGTCGTCCGGGAGTGAATCGGAGCTGAAAGGAATGGAACTCGGTTTCCGGATAATCCTCGTAGGGGGTAGTACACGAGGTCTGGAGCAAAAATTGAGGCGGCCCGTTTTTTCGATTTCTTTCCATAATTTGTCCCTATGGATTTATGAAATTGCATTCGCGTCCATTCGGGGTCGTCCGGGAGTGAATCGGAGCTGAAAGGAATGGAACTCGGTTTCCGGATAATCCTCGTAGGGGGTAGTACACGAGGTCTGGAGCAAAAATTGAGGCGGCCCGTTTTTTCGATTTCTTTCCATAATTTGTCCCTATGGATTTATGAAATTGCATTCGCGTCCATTCGGGGTCGTCCGGGAGTGAATCGGAGCTGAAAGGAATGGAACTCGGTTTCCGGATAATCCTCGTAGGGGGTAGTACACGAGGTCTGGAGCAAAAATTGAGGCGGCCCGTTTTTTCGATTTCTTTCCATAATTTGTCCCTATGGATTTATGAAATTGCATTCGCGTCCATTCGGGGTCGTCCGGGAGTGAATCGGAGCTGAAAGGAATGGAACTCGGTTTCCGGATAATCCTCGTAGGGGGTAGTACACGAGGTCTGGAGCAAAAATTGAGGCGGCCCGTTTTTTCGATTTCTTTCCATAATTTGTCCCTATGGATTTATGAAATTGCATTCGCGTCCATTCGGGGTCGTCCGGGAGTGAATCGGAGCTGAAAGGAATGGAACTCGGTTTCCGGATAATCCTCGTAGGGGGTAGTACACGAGGTCTGGAGCAAAAATTGAGGCGGCCCGTTTTTTTCGATTTCTTTCCATAATTTGTCCCTATGGATTTATGAAATTGCATTCGCGTCCATTCGGGGTCGTCCGGGAGTGAATCGGAGCTGAAAGGAATGGAACTCGGTTTCCGGATAATCCTCGTAGGGGGTAGTACACGAGGTCTGGAGCAAAAATTGAGGCGGCCCGTTTTTTCGATTTCTTTCCATAATTTGTCCCTATGGATTTATGAAATTGCATTCGCGTCCATTCGGGGTCGTCCGGGAGTGAATCGGAGCTGAAAGGAATGGAACTCGGTTTCCGGATAATCCTCGTAGGGGGTAGTACACGAGGTCTGGAGCAAAAATTGAGGCGGCCCGTTTTTTCGATTTCTTTCCATAATTTGTCCCTATGGATTTATGAAATTGCATTCGCGTCCATTCGGGGTCGTCCGGGAGTGAATCGGAGCTGAAAGGAATGGAACTCGGTTTCCGGATAATCCTCGTAGGGGGTAGTACACGAGGTCTGGAGCAAAAATTGAGGCGGCCCGTTTTTTCGATTTCTTTCCATAATTTGTCCCTATGGATTTATGAAATTGCATTCGCGTCCATTCGGGGTCGTCCGGGAGTGAATCGGAGCTGAAAGGAATGGAACTCGGTTTCCGGATAATCCTCGTAGGGGGTAGTACACGAGGTCTGGAGCAAAAATTGAGGCGGCCCGTTTTTTCGATTTCTTTCCATAATTTGTCCCTATGGATTTATGAAATTGCATTCGCGTCCATTCGGGGTCGTCCGGGAGTGAATCGGAGCTGAAAGGAATGGAACTCGGTTTCCGGATAATCCTCGTAGGGGGTAGTACACGAGGTCTGGAGCAAAAATTGAGGCGGCCCGTTTTTTCGATTTCTTTCCATAATTTGTCCCTATGGATTTATGAAATTGCATTCGCGTCCATTCGGGGTCGTCCGGGAGTGAATCGGAGCTGAAAGGAATGGAACTCGGTTTCCGGATAATCCTCGTAGGGGGTAGTACACGAGGTCTGGAGCAAAAATTGAGGCGGCCCGTTTTTTCGATTTCTTTCCATAATTTGTCCCTATGGATTTATGAAATTGCATTCGCGTCCATTCGGGGTCGTCCGGGAGTGAATCGGAGCTGAAAGGAATGGAACTCGGTTTCCGGATAATCCTCGTAGGGGGTAGTACACGAGGTCTGGAGCAAAAATTGAGGCGGCCCGTTTTTTCGATTTCTTTCCATAATTTGTCCCTATGGATTTATGAAATTGCATTCGCGTCCATTCGGGGTCGTCCGGGAGTGAATCGGAGCTGAAAGGAATGGAACTCGGTTTCCGGATAATCCTCGTAGGGGGTAGTACACGAGGTCTGGAGCAAAAATTGAGGCGGCCCGTTTTTTCGATTTCTTTCCATAATTTGTCCCTATGGATTTATGAAATTGCATTCGCGTCCATTCGGGGTCGTCCGGGAGTGAATCGGAGCTGAAAGGAATGGAACTCGGTTTCCGGATAATCCTCGTAGGGGGTAGTACACGAGGTCTGGAGCAAAAATTGAGGCGGCCCGTTTTTTCGATTTCTTTCCATAATTTGTCCCTATGGATTTATGAAATTGCATTCGCGTCCATTCGGGGTCGTCCGGGAGTGAATCGGAGCTGAAAGGAATGGAACTCGGTTTCCGGATAATCCTCGTAGGGGGTAGTACACGAGGTCTGGAGCAAAATTGAGGCGGCCCGTTTTTTTCGATTTCTTTCCATAATTTGTCCCTATGGATTTATGAAATTGCATTCGCGTCCATTCGGGGTCGTCCGGGAGTGAATCGGAGCTGAAAGGAATGGAACTCGGTTTCCGGATAATCCTCGTAGGGGGTAGTACACGAGGTCTGGAGCAAAAATTGAGGCGGCCCGTTTTTTCGATTTCTTTCCATAATTTGTCCCTATGGATTTATGAAATTGCATTCGCGTCCATTCGGGGTCGTCCGGGAGTGAATCGGAGCTGAAAGGAATGGAACTCGGTTTCCGGATAATCCTCGTAGGGGGTAGTACACGAGGTCTGGAGCAAAAATTGAGGCGGCCCGTTTTTTCGATTTCTTTCCATAATTTGTCCCTATGGATTTATGAAATTGCATTCGCGTCCATTCGGGGTCGTCCGGGAGTGAATCGGAGCTGAAAGGAATGGAACTCGGTTTCCGGATAATCCTCGTAGGGGGTAGTACACGAGGTCTGGAGCAAAAATTGAGGCGGCCCGTTTTTTTCGATTTCTTTCCATAATTTGTCCCTATGGATTTATGAAATTGCATTCGCGTCCATTCGGGGTCGTCCGGGAGTGAATCGGAGCTGAAAGGAATGGAACTCGGTTTCCGGATAATCCTCGTAGGGGGTAGTACACGAGGTCTGGAGCAAAAATTGAGGCGGCCCGTTTTTTCGATTTCTTTCCATAATTTGTCCCTATGGATTTATGAAATTGCATTCGCGTCCATTCGGGGTCGTCCGGGAGTGAATCGGAGCTGAAAGGAATGGAACTCGGTTTCCGGATAATCCTCGTAGGGGGTAGTACACGAGGTCTGGAGCAAAATTGAGGCGGCCCGTTTTTTCGATTTCTTTCCATAATTTGTCCCTATGGATTTATGAAATTGCATTCGCGTCCATTCGGGGTCGTCCGGGAGTGAATCGGAGCTGAAAGGAATGGAACTCGGTTTCCGGATAATCCTCGTAGGGGGTAGTACACGAGGTCTGGAGCAAAAATTGAGGCGGCCCAGTTTTTTCGATTTCTTTCCATAATTTGTCCCTATGGATTTATGAAATTGCATTCGCGTCCATTCGGGGTCGTCCGGGAGTGAATCGGAGCTGAAAGGAATGGAACTCGGTTTCCGGATAATCCTCGTAGGGGGTAGTACACGAGGTCTGGAGCAAAAATTGAGGCGGCCCGTTTTTTCGATTTCTTTCCATAATTTGTCCCTATGGATTTATGAAATTGCATTCGCGTCCATTCGGGGTCGTCCGGGAGTGAATCGGAGCTGAAAGGAATGGAACTCGGTTTCCGGATAATCCTCGTAGGGGGTAGTACACGAGGTCTGGAGCAAAATTGAGGCGGCCCATTTTTTTCGATTTCTTTCCATAATTTGTCCCTATGGATTTATGAAATTGCATTCGCGTCCATTCGGGGTCGTCCGGGAGTGAATCGGAGCTGAAAGGAATGGAACTCGGTTTCCGGATAATCCTCGTAGGGGGTAGTACACGAGGTCTGGAGCAAAAATTGAGGCGGCCCATTTTTTCGATTTCTTTCCATAATTTGTCCCTATGGATTTATGAAATTGCATTCGCGTCCATTCGGGGTCGTCCGGGAGTGAATCGGAGCTGAAAGGAATGGAACTCGGTTTCCGGATAATCCTCGTAGGGGGTAGTACACGAGGTCTGGAGCAAAATTGAGGCGGCCCATTTTTTCGATTTCTTTCCATAATTTGTCCCTATGGATTTATGAAATTGCATTCGCGTCCATTCGGGGTCGTCCGGGAGTGAATCGGAGCTGAAACGGAATGGAACTCGGTTTCCGGATAATCCTCGTAGGGGGTAGTACACGAGGTCTGGACCAAAAATTGAGGCGGCCCATTTTTTCGATTTCTTTCCATAATTTGTCCCTATGGATTTATGAAATTGCATTCGCGTCCATTCGGGGTCGTCCGGGAGTGAATCGGAGCTGAAAGGAATGGAACTCGGTTTCCGGATAATCCTCGTAGGGGGTAGTACACGAGGTCTGGAGCAAAAATTGAGGCGGCCCGTTTTTTCGATTTCTTTCCATAATTTGTCCCTATGGATTTATGAAATTGCATTGGCGTCCATTCGGGGTCGTCCGGGAGTGAATCGGAGCTGAAACGAATGGAACTCGGTTTCCGGATAATCCTCGTAGGGGGTAGTACACGAGGTCTGGAGCAAAAATTGAGGCGGCCCATTTTTTCGATTTCTTTCCATAATTTGTCCCTATGGATTTATGAAATTGCATTGGCGTCCATTCGGGGTCGTCCGGGAGTGAATCGGAGCTGAAACGAATGGAACTCGGTTTCCGGATAATCCTCGTAGGGGGTAGTACACGAGGTCTGGAGCAAAAATTGAGGCGGCCCATTTTTTCGATTTCTTTCCATAATTTGTCCCTATGGATTTATGAAATTGCATTGGCGTCCATTCGGGGTCGTCCGGGAGTGAATCGGAGCTGAAACGAATGGAACTCGGTTTTCGGATAATCCTCGTAGGGGGTAGTACACGAGGTCTGGAGCAAAAATTGAGGCGGCCCATTTTTTTCGATTTCTTTCCATAATTTGTCCCTATGGATTTATGAAATTGCATTGGCGTCCATTCGGGGTCGTCCGGGAGTGAATCGGAGCTGAAACGAATGGAACTCGGTTTCCGGATAATCCTCGTAGGGGGTAGTACACGAGGTCTGGAGCAAAAATTGAGGCGGCCCGTTTTTTCGATTTCTTTCCATAATTTGTCCCTATGGATTTATGAAATTGCATTGGCGTCCATTCGGGGTCGTCCGGGAGTGAATCGGAGCTGAAACGAATGGAACTCGGTTTCCGGATAATCCTCGTAGGGGGTAGTACACGAGGTCTGGAGCAAAAATTGAGGCGGCCCATTTTTTCGATTTCTTTCCATAATTTGTCCCTATGGATTTATGAAATTGCATTCGGCGTCCATTCGGGGTCGTCCGGGAGTGAATCGGAGCTGAAACGAATGGAACTCGGTTTCCGGATAATCCTCGTAGGGGGTAGTACACGAGGTCTGGAGCAAAATTGAGGCGGCCCATTTTTTCGATTTCTTTCCATAATTTGTCCCTATGGATTTATGAAATTGCATTCGCGTCCATTCGGGGTCGTCCGGGAGTGAATCGGAGCTGAAACGAATGGAACTCGGTTTCGGATAATCCTCGTAGGGGGTAGTACACGAGGTCTGGAGCAAAAATTGAGGCGGCCCATTTTTTCGATTTCTTTCCATAATTTGTCCCTATGGATTTATGAAATTGCATTGGCGTCCATTCGGGGTCGTCCGGGAGTGAATCGGAGCTGAAACGAATGGAACTCGGTTTCCGGATAATCCTCGTAGGGGGTAGTACACGAGGTCTGGAGCAAAAATTGAGGCGGCCCATTTTTTTCGATTTCTTTCCATAATTTGTCCCTATGGATTTATGAAATTGCATTGGCGTCCATTCGGGGTCGTCGGGAGTGAATCGGAGCTGAAACGAATGGAACTCGGTTTCCGGATAATCCTCGTAGGGGGTAGTACACGAGGTCTGGAGCAAAAATTGAGGCGGCCCATTTTTTCAGATTTCTTTCCATAATTTGTCCCTATGGATTTATGAAATTGCATTGGCGTCCATTCGGGGTCGTCGGGAGTGAATCGGAGCTGAAACGAATGGAACTCGGTTTCCGGATAATCCTCGTAGGGGGTAGTACACGAGGTCTGGAGCAAAAATTGAGGCGGCCATTTTTTCAATTTCTTTCCATAATTGTCCCTATGGATTTATGAAATTGCATTGGCGTCCATTCGGGGTCGTCCGGGAGTGAATCGGAAGCTGAACGAATGGAACTCGGTTTTCCGGATAATCCTGTAGGGGGTAGTACACGAGGTCTGGAGCAAAAATTGAGGCGGCCCATTTTTTCGATTTCTTTCATAATTTGTCCCTATGGATTTATGAAATTGCATTGGCGTCCATTCGGGGTCGTCCGGGAGTGAATCGGAGCTGAAACGAATGGAACTCGGTTTCCGGATAATCCTCGTAGGGGGGTAGTACAAGAGGTCTGGAGCAAAAATTGAGGCGGCCCATTTTTTTCGATTTCTTTCCATAATTTGTCCCTATGGATTTATGAAATTGCATTGGCGTCCATTCGGGGTCGTCCGGAGTGAATCGGAGCTTGAAACGAATGGAACTCGGTTTCGGATAATCCTCGTAGGGGTAGTACACGAGGTCTGGAGCAAAAATTGAGGTCGGCCCAGTTTTTCGATATCTTTTTCCCTAATTGTCCCTATGGATTTATGAATTGCCTTCGGGTCCATTCGGGTCGGTCCGGGAGTGAATCGGAGCTGAACACGAACTGGAACTCGTGTTTCCGGAATATCCTCGTAGGGGTTCTTACACGAGGTCGGAGCAAAAATTGAGGCGGGCCCTTTTTTCGATTCTTTCTTAATTGTCCTATGGATTTTGAAATTGCATTGCGTCCATTCGGGGTCGTGTCGGGAGTTGATCGGAGCGTGAAACGAATGGAACTCGGTTCGGATAATCATGTAGGGGGTAGTACACGAGGTTGGAGCAAAATTGAGGCGGCCATTTTTTCGATTTTTTCATAATGTCCCATGGATTTATGAAATTGCTTGGCGTCCATTCGGGGTCGTCGGGAGTGAATCGGAGCTGAAACGAATGGAACTCGTTTTCGTCAACTCGTCGGGGGTCGTACACTGAGGTCTGGAGCAAAAATTGAGGA
>NW_027419899.1:0-1077 GCF_009905375.1 Apium graveolens
GCGACGTCGAAAGAAGTCCACTGAACCTTATCATTTAGAGGAAGGAGAAGTCGTAACAAGGTTTCCGTAGGTGAACCTGCGGAAGGATCATTGTCGATCCTGCGATAGCAGAATGACCCGCTAACACGTAAACACATTGGGCAAGCGTCGGTGGGCTTTGGTCCGCCGTTTGCAAACCTTTGGTAGGTGGCCCCTCTTTGGTGGCCACCGGCCTACGAATCATCCGGGCGCGGAATGCGCCAAGGAACTTAAAATTGAATTGTACGTTCGCAACCCGTTAGGGGCGGCGGCGTCATTCCAAACACAACGACTCTCGACAACGGATATCTCGGCTCTCGCATCGATGAAGAACGTAGCGAAATGCGATACTTGGTGTGAATTGCAGAATCCCGTGAACCATCGAGTCTTTGAACGCAAGTTGCGCCCGAAGCCAATAGGCCGAGGGCACGTCTGCCTGGGTGTCACACATTTGCTTGCCCTCAAACACTCACTCCTTGATGAGGGTGTTGGTTTTTGGGCGGAATTGGCCTCCCGTGCCGTGTTGTGCGGTTGGCGCAAAAGCGAGTCTCCGGCGACGGACGTCGTGACATCGGTGGTTGTAAAAGGCCCTCTTGTTTTGTCGCACGTAATTGTGTCATCTAAGGAGCTCGAGGACCCTGAGGCGCTACACAATTTGTTTCGCCTTAACTGTGACCCCAGGTCAGGCGGGACTACCCGCTGAGTTAAGCATATCAATAAGCGGAGGAAAAGAACTTACAAGGATTCCCCTAGTAACGGCGAGCGAACCGGGAATAGCCCAGCTTGAAAATTGGGCGGCTCTGCCGTCCGAATTGTAGTCTGGAGAAGCGTGTTCAGCGACGGACCGGGCCCAAGTCCCCTAGAAGGGGTCGCCAGAGAGGGTGAGAGCCCCGTCGTGCCCGACCCTGTTGCACCACGAGGCGCTGTCTACGAGTCGGGTTGTTTGGGAATGCAGCCCCAATCGGGCGGTAAATTCGTCCAAGGCTAAATACAGGCGAGACCGATAGCAAACAAGTACCGCGAGGGAAAGATGAAAAGGACTTTGAAAAGAGAGTCAAA
>NW_027419900.1:0-9244 GCF_009905375.1 Apium graveolens
GACCAGTCAATGTGTTGTCCATCTCAAGATAAAGATTTTGCCTAGTAATTGTGGATGATTTCTCAAAGTTCTCTTGGACATATTTCCTAAAGTCTAAAGATGAAGTTAATGAAATTATCATTAATCACATAAGGCAAGTCAACAATCATCCTGATTTTAAAGTAAGAAGAATCAGGAGTGATAATGGAACTGAGTTCAAGAATTCTGTAATGAGATCATTTTGTGAAGATGGGATTATGCATGAGTTTTCTGTAGCAAGAACTCCACAACAAAATAGAGTAGTGGAAAGAAAGAACATATCTCTTATTGAAGCTGCAAGGACAATGTTTGAAGAATCAAAGTTACCAACATATATTTGGGCTGAAGCTGTGATACTACCTGCTACACCCAGATTATTTCTTTGGTTAATCAAGCAAAGTGCATGACACCCTACCAATTGTTCAAGAATAGGAAGCCAACTATGAATTTTCTTCATGTCTTTGGATGCAAATGTTATATTTAAGGAATCAAACTGATCAACATGGGAAGTTTGATGCTAAAGCAGATGAAGGAATTTTTTTGGATATGCTGTGGGAAAGGCATATAGAGTCTACAATCTAAGAACCAACATTGTTATGGAATCGGTACATGTTGTGTTTGATGACAAAAAGATTGAAGGACTGCAAGATGGAGATTTCCATGAGAGCCTCAAGTTTGATAATGTGGAGATGGTTAGTGATGATGAAAGTGATCAAGAAACAGTGAATAAGAATAATGCAGAAAATCTACAACTAACGAAGCACATAATTCAACATCTGTCGAGTTACAAAATGCTTCATCCGTCGAGAGACAGTCTGCCTTATCCGTCGGGAGACAATCAACTTCATCCGTCGGGACACAAAGTGCATCATCCGTCAGAATAATAAGAGAAGCTGAAAGTTAGAATAGATCACCTACAGAAAGTTCCCCTTTCTCAAATCAAAGATTCACAAACTCAGGGGGAGTTTCTCATTATCAAAACTCAGTCACATATCAAGACAACAATGAGGCCTCTTCATCTAGAGCTAATCTACCTCAACAAAGGAATGGAGCTATCTGTGTTATGTGGTAATAAAGTATTTTTTGGTAAAATTAGTAATTTTGATTCCGTTAACATCTCCATGCTTAACATGCTTTATATGCTAGTTACTGATAATTACTTTAATCTCAGTGACTTGATCATGTTTGAGTTAGGTTATAAGTTAGGAGAACTTAATAAGAGAGGTAAAAGTGTCTATTATGCTAGATTCTTTATAATGTTTGCTAACCATCTTATTAAGAATATTGCTGTTGAGAACCCAACCAACAAGCTAAATTATTGGGTTCAAGAAAGGAGAGTCATTGTTGATCTCAACAGGACAAGTCACCACAAAGAGGTGCCCCTCCTTTACTTTCCAACCATGGAGGGACCTCAGGTAAGTGAGGTAAGCACCACTATCTCCACCCTTCCAACCTCACACATTTATTTGCCTTCAAGTGTAGCTATGGCATCTATGTCAATGACCCAACAAATGCCTACCCAAGCTACCAAATCGACAATTTCAAAATCTAAAGCTAAGAAAGCCCCCTCTGGTTTCTCTCAAAAGAGACCAGTTGCAAAATCTACTAAACACAAAGAGGGGAGTGTGAAGGTGAGTGAGCAACGTGAGGGACATGGTGAAAATCAAAGAACCCTAAGGATAAGGCTGGTGAGATGAGTGTACCTAAGCCTAGCCCCACCACAGTTTCCCAACAAACTGTGATTGTTAATAAGGAAATAAGCTCACTTCTAGTTTAATCCTCCCAAAAGGATGTTACTATTGAAACAAGCTCCCAACCAGGAGCACATGTCAAGAGGGTTAGGAACACAAGTTCACCATAGACTTATGCTACAAAGAAAAGATCTAAAACCCTTGGGGATGCACAGGGAACACACACAGTACAAACTGAAGCCATAGACTCAGTCACTGCACCATCTCAAATTCAGGTTGATGTGGCTCCAGTAAATGTGGAGTCACAACCAAAATCTTTAGTGATATAAGCACCTGAAATACCAAATTCACCCACACACTCATTGGATGTAGACATGATTAATACATCACTTCCAAATTCTCAATCTTTAACTCTGTTGGAGAAGCCAAAAATCCAATCAAGTGAGCATCATCTTTTAGATGATTCATTGGCTCACTTGCCAATTCTTTCTGAGTCTATTGAGACATTTGTGCCCAAATTTTCATCAATCTGCACATAGTCTACAATAGTCTCCACTCCAAACTCATTCATTTCTTCTATCCCAGTGGATATCATTCATCCGTCGAGTAGTGATTGTATCCCGACGGATGTGCCTAACAGCAGTCATCCGTCGGCTAGCCAAACTACTACCCCGATGGATATTCCTCATCTGTCGGGAGTCTCTGCACAACTTCAAATTTCTTCAATTATCACAAGTGTAGATGACTTAGTAGTAGTACAATCACCCTTAGGACTGAGGGAAAGGAGTGAACTGAGTGAGAGGTTGGGTTGCTCCCAGGAAAAAGGAGAGAAAATGAGTGATACTATGCAGTCCATTTCTTCAGGACTGACAAAAGTGAGTGAGGGGAGTCCCACCTTAGATGGTGAAGGTGAGGGTGTGAGGGTGGGAAGCCAAGGGGAGCCCTTGATGCAATAAAAGAGAGATTATGAGAGAAATTCAGGCATAGGAGTGATAAGGATGGATACCATTGCTAGTGAGTCAATGAATGTCAGTGATGCAGAAAGGAAGAGACTATTTCAGCAAAAATATCAAGCTGTCATAGATTTATTTCCCTAGATGCTGAGACATTTACTCATCCTACTACAGCTTATCAAACTCTAGCAATACAGGGCAATGGGGAGCTGAAAAGATGCTCAATCTAGTGCCCATAACCGCTTCTCTATAAAGAGCAAATGATGCAGTCACTACTATGCCATCCAATACTGGCGGTGATTTTGAACTGGCTGAAGATTCTTTTGGGGATGCTGGAGGGGATGATGAGGAAGACAACATGAGCATAGGGGAGATGCAAATATTCCTGCCTGGATGCTAACTAAAGAATGTTCCTACTCACATCTCCAATCCACACTATTCAAGCTCATTCATGACACCTGTAACGCCCTCCAGACCCGGGGTATAGTCTGGGGGTTACTAGCTAATCACCAAACCTGTACAATCTGATTAACAATTAATAAAGAAATGAAATTAAACCCCTTTAACACTAACCAGGATCTTTTTAGGTTGAAGTATGAAAACAAGAACCACTAACTACTTTTATTACAACCCAACATTCAAATCTCACAACCTCTCTTTATTACAAACCATTGTCTAATTCATTTTAAACTAAGTTCAACTTTTATTCAAACACACACCCTATCTATCAATACTCCACCTGCTCGGGAAACTCAAAGCTTTCTTCCTGGATTGGGATCAACACCTTGGGTATGAGAGGATCCCGAGGCTTGACCAGCTTCTTTACCACTCGAGTCCTGATGGGTTTCATATTCCTTCTTAACTGAAAACAATAAGGTGAATAACAACAAAAGGGGTGAGCCAAAAATTGCTCAACAAGTCCACAAAATATAAACAGTGTTAAAGCATTTTCAATGAATCCGTCATCCCAGGTATATCTGCAAAGATATAACCCCACAAGAATAGAAAGAAGGCCATTACTAGCGAGTATAAATGAACTAAACTGAACACAAGTTCGCATCTATATTCTGCTGATCAGCCAGAATATAATGCAGATCCATATCTCATATATAGATCCAGTCGGGTACCCAGGCACTATGGCCCACGTCGAGGCACCAGTCATCCCGGTCCTCAAGATTAAGACACACTCAATCCCAAAATATCATCATCCAGTCCATCGCTTAGCAACCGGAACAATCGGTATGCTTTGACATATTCTAATCACCAGAATATATCAATCTCAATGTATCATTAATGGAATATGAACCAAGTATCCAAAGAATGGAGAAATCAAGAATCGAAATGAAATATGAACAAAGTAATAGCAAGTGTGTATCAGTGATTAAGAACAATAATCAAAAGAGTGCAAATGTGATAAGCATTTGAATCAATATCACTATTCTGAAAGTAGAATAGGGGAAAAACTTGCCTTTTGCGCGACTCACTGCAATTAGATCACTTTCGTCTATCACCTTAGACTAATACCGACTCAACTTGCCTGGCTAGCTTAGCTTCTGTTGGCAAAACAGACTGGTTTCACGTCGTACTTCATTTGTATCTTGAATCGACTTCACACCGTTCCTAACATCTACCCATGCGCTTATGACTGACTCATATATTACTTACTAGCAATTAAGACTCAATTAACCACATAATACACATAAGCACATAGGCACATAATCATTTTTATAGTTAAAATAATTTTTGGAACCAAAATCGACTCGCTGATCGCTCAACTGATCGTTATCTGACTCATTTCCTATTTTTCCGGAATTTTTCGTACTCGTCTCAGCACGCATTATGACTGATAATCAAAAAAATCACAAAATCAACTAATTTTTAGAAGAAATTAAGCTTTGATATTATTTTTAATGTAGAGAATTCATTTTTCTGAGTCAACAGGCTTTCGTTCACTCGAATCATACTAACGGTTGAATTTAATAAATTCAACCGTTGTCTGATTCGAGTGAACGAAGCCTGTTGACTCAGAAAAATGAATTCTCTACATTAAAAATATATCAAAGCTTAATTTCTTCTAAAATTAGTTGATTTTGTGATTTTTTTGATTATCAGTCATAATGCGTGCTGAGACGAGTACGAAAAATTCCGGAAAAATAGGAAATGAGTCAGATACGATCAGTTGAGCGATCAGCGAGTCGATTTTGGTTCCAAAAATTATTTTAACTATAAAAATGATTATGTGCCTATGTGCTTATGTGTATTATGTGGTTAATTGAGTCTTAATTGCTAGTAAGTAATATATGAGTCAGTCATAAGCGCATGGGTAGATGTTAGGAACGGTGTGAAGTCGATTCAAGATACAAATGAAGTACGACGTGACTTAACCAGTCTGTTTTGCCAACAGAAGCTAAGCTAGCCAGGCAAGTTGAGTCGGTATTAGTCTAAGGTGATAGACGAAAGTGATCTAATTGCAGTGAGTCGCGCAAAAGGCAAGTTTTTCCCCTATTCTACTTTCAGAATAGTGATATTGATTCAAATGCTTATCACATTTGCACTCTTTTGATTATTGTTCTTAATCACTGATACACCTTGCTATTACTTTGTTCATATTTCTTTCGATTCTTGATTTCTCCATTTCTTTGGATACTTGGTTCATATTCCATTAATGATACATTGAGATTGATATATTCTGGTGATTAGAATATGTCAAAGCATACCGATTGTTCCGGTTGCTAAGCGATGGACTGGATGATGATATTTTGGGATTGAGTGTGTCTTAATCTTGAGGACCGGGATGACTGGTGCCTCGACGTGGGCCATATGCCTGGGTACCCGACTGGATCTATATATTGAGATATGGATCTGCATTATATTCTGGCTGATCAGCAGAATATAGATGCGAACTTGTGTTCAGTTTAGTTCATTTATACTCGCTAGTAATGGCCTTCTTTCTATTCTTGTGGGTTATATCTTTGCAGATATACCTGGGATGACGGATTCATTGAAAATGCTTTAACACTGTTTATATTTTGTGGACTTGTTGAGCAATTTTTGGCTCACCCCTTTTGTTGTTATTCACCTTATTGTTTTCAGTTAAGAAGGAATATGAAACCCATCAGGACTCGAGTGGTAAAGAAGCTGGTCAAGCCTCGGGATCCTCTCATACCCAAGGTGTTGATCCCAATCCAGGAAGAAAGCTTTGAGTTTCCCGAGCAGGTGGAGTATTGATAGATAGGGTGTGTTTGAATAAAAGTTGAACTTAGTTTAAATGAATTAGACAATGGTTTGTAATAAGAGAGGTTGTGATTTGAATGTTGGGTTGTAATAAAAGTAGTTAGTGGTTCTTGTTTTCATACTTCAACCTAAAAGATCCTGGTTAGTGTTAAAGGGGTTTAATTTCATTTCTTTATTAATTGTTAATCAGATTGTACAGGTTTGGTGATTAGCTAGTAACCCCCAGACTTATACCCCGGTCTGGAGGGCGTTACAGGTGTCATGAATGAGCTTGAATATGTGGATTGGAGATGTGAGTAGGAACATTCTTTAGTTAGCATCCAGGCAGGAATATTTGCATCTCCCCCTATGCTCATGTTGTCTTCCTCATCATCCCCTCCAGCATCCCCAAAAGAATCTTCAGCCAGTTCAAAATCACCGCCAGTATTGGATGGCATAGTAGTGACTGCATCATTTGCTCTTTATAGAGAAGCGGTTATGGCACTAGATTGAGCATCTTTTCAGCCTCCCCATTGCCCTGTATTGCTAGAGTTTGATAAGCTGTAGTAGGATGAGTAAATGTCTCAGCATCTAGGGAAATAAATCTATGACAGCTTGATATTTTTGCTGAAATAGTCTCTTCCTTTCTGCATCACTGACATTCATTGACTCACTAGCAATGGTATCCATCCTTATCACTCCTATGCCTGAATTTCTCTCATAATCCTCTTTTATTGCATCAAGGGCTCCCCTTGGCTTCCCACCCTCACACCCTCACCTTCACCATCTAAGGTGGGACTCCCCTCACTCACTTTTGTCAGTCCTGAAGAAATGGACTGCATAGTATCACTCATTTTCTCTCCTTTTTCCTGGGAGCAACCCAACCTCTCACTCAGTTCACTCCTTTCCCTCAGTCCTAAGGGTGATTGTACTACTACTAAGTCATCTACACTTGTGATAATTGAAGAAATTTGAAGTTGTGCAGAGACTCCCGACAGATGAGGAATATCCATCGGGGTAGTAGTTTTGGCTAGCCGACGGATGACTGCTGTTAGGCACATCCGTCGGGATACAATCACTACTCGACGGATGAATGATATCCACTGGGATAGAAGAAATGAATGAGTTTGGAGTGGAGACTATTGTAGACTATGTGCAGATTGATGAAAATTTGGGCACAAATGTCTCAATAGACTCAGAAAGAATTGGCAAGTTGAGCCAATGAATCATCTAAAAGATGAGCTCACTTGATTGGATTTTTGGCTTCTCCAACAGAGTTAAAGATTGAGAATTTGGAAGTGATGTATTAATCATGTCTACATCCAATGAGTGTGGGTGAATTTGGTATTTCAGGTGCTTATATCACTAAAGATTTTGGTTGTGACTCCACATTTACTGGAGCCACATCAACCTGAATTTGAGATGGTGCAGTGACTGAGTCTATGGCTTCATTTGTACTGTGTGTGTTCCCTGTGCATCCCCAAGGGTTTTAGATCTTTTCTTTGTAGCATAAGTCTATGGTGAACTTGTGTTCCTAACCCTCTTGACATGTGCTCCTGGTTGGGAGCTTGTTTCAATAGTAACATCCTTTTGGGAGGATTAAACTAGAATGAGCTTATTTCCTTATTAACAATCACAGTTTGTTGGGAAACTGTGGTGGGGCTAGGCTTAGGTACACTCATCTCACCAGCCTTATCCTTAGGGTTTCTTTGATTTTCACCATGTCCCTCACGTTGCTCACTCACCTTCACACTCCCCTCTTTGTGTTTAGTAGATTTTGCAACTGGTCTCTTTTGAGAGAAACCAGAGGGGGCTTTCTTAGCTTTAGATTTTGAAATTGTCGATTTGGTAGCTTGGGTAGGCATTTGTTGGGTCATTGACATAGATGCCATAGCTACACTTGAAGGCAAATAAATGTGTGAGGTTGGAAGGGTGGAGATAGTGTGCTTACCTCACTTACCTGAGGTCCCTCCATGGTTGGAAAGTAAAGGAGGGCACCTCTTTGTGGTGACTTGTCCTGTTGAGATCAACAATGACTCTCCTTTCTTGAACCCAATAATTTAGCTTGTTGGTTGGGTTCTCAACAGCATATTCTTAATAAGATGGTTAGCAAACATTATAAGAATCTAGCATAATAACACTTTTACCTCTCTTATTAAGTTCTCCTAACTTATAACCTAACTCAAACATGATCAAGTCACTGAGATTAAAGTAATTATCAGTAACTAGCATATAAAGCATGTTAAGCATGGAGATGTTAACGGAATCAAAATTACTAATTTTACCAAAAAATACTTTATTTA
Organism: Apium graveolens; assembly: GCF_009905375.1. Classification (NCBI taxonomy): domain Eukaryota; kingdom Viridiplantae; phylum Streptophyta; class Magnoliopsida; order Apiales; family Apiaceae; genus Apium; species Apium graveolens. Next base: position 8,179 of record NW_027419900.1, read on the forward strand.
CCACATACACAGATAGCTCCATTCCTTTTTGAGGTAGATTAGCTCTAGATGAAGAGCCTCATTGTTGTCTTGATATGTGACTGAGTTTTGATAATGAGAAACTCCCCTGAGTTTGTGAATCTTTGATTTGGAAAGGGGAACTTTCTGTAGGTGATCTATTCTAACTTTCAGCTTCTCTTATTATTCTGACGGATGATGCACTTTGTGTCCCGACGGATGAGTTGATTGTCTCCCGACGGATAAGGCAGACTGTCTCTCGACGGATGAAGCATTTTGTAACTCGACAGATGTTGAATTATTGCTTCGTTAGTTGTAGATTTTCTGCATTATTCTTATTCACTGTTTCTTGATCACTTTCATCATCACTACCATCTCCACATTATCAACTTGAGGCTCTCATGGAAATCTCCATCTTGCAGTCCTTCAATCTTTTTGTCATCAACACAACATGTACCGATTCCATAACAATGTTGGTTCTTAGATTGTAACTCTATATGCCTTTCCCACAGCATATCCAAAAAAATTCCTTCATCTGCTTTAGCATCAAACTTCCCATGTTGATCAGTTTGATTCCTTAAAATATAACATTTGCATCCAAACACATGAAGAAAATTCATAGTTGGCTTCCTATTCTTGAACAATTGGTAGGTGTCATGCACTTTGCTTGATTACCAAAGAAATAATCTGGGTGTAGCAGGTAGTATCACAGCTTCAGCCCAAATATATGTTGGTAACTTTGATTCTTCAAACATTGTCCTTGCAGCTTCAATAAGAGATATGTTCTTTCTTTCCACTACTCTATTTTGTTGTGGAGTTCTTGCTACAGAAAACTCATGCATAATCCCATTCTCTTCACAAAATGATCTCATTACAGAATTCTTGAACTCAGTTCCATTATCACTCCTGATTCTTCTTACTTTAAAATCAGGATGATTGTTGACTTGCCTTATGTGATTAATGATAATTTCATTAACTTCATCTTTAGACTTTAGGAAATATGTCCAAGAGAACTTTGAGAAATCATCCACAATTACTAGGCAAAATCTTTATCTTGAGATGGACACAC
>NW_027419901.1:0-184903 GCF_009905375.1 Apium graveolens
GTCTACAATTCTTATAGACATAAAGGGAGAATTGTTAGGAATATATGTGCATTAGTTTGATGATATGTTTAACAAACACTTAAGTAGAAATCTAGTGTTTGTAGCCTCAACGGATAAGACCACTTTGGCTATCCGTTGATGGTGTAGCTTTACTTAAAATAAGTCTAGTGTGTAGCACATTTCAGTCTCTGAATTTGAGATATAATTCTTAAATGTTGAGGAAAATTATAAGTCATGTTGACTACTAAAGGATTGCAGATAGGAAGGCCAATTGTAAATATTCATGCCTTGTAATTTTGTATAAATGAAATAGTGTCAACGGATAACTTAAAGACCTTCAACGGATGAGAAACAAAGCTTCAACGGATGTCTCTAAAGCTTCAACGGATACATCCTTCAATGGATGAGTGCATCAACGGATAGAGCTTCAACTGCTAACACATCAACGGATAAAGCCATCAACGGATGAAGGCTTCAACGGATGTTCTGTTAAATAGCAGTTGACAAGTGGTAGTTGTACCTACAAACAGAGGCACATGGGTTGACAGAGACAACTGAGATGTGGTAGCCTATTTTAGGAACATCAGAAAAACAGCCGTTCTACTCTAGTATAAAGAGGCAATAGTCAACAATGCACTGGAGTAAAATGGAGAAGAAAACAAGTGGAGAACTTATTTTATATTGTACTTTTATCTTTGTCTTCACTTGTAAAACTTGGTGTTATATAAACCAAGTAGCAGCTAGTAATTAGAAAAGAATTTTTCCAGAGCTGTTTAGAAAAATCTTGAGAAAAATTATCTAGTTTGTACTAGGATGCAGCTGTGATCAACTTCTTGAATCACAGATTTTCTGAAATACCATCTCTGGTGGAACAACAAATCCACCAGAAAAGTTTTTAAGGTCTGTTGTGTTCTGTACTTTTGTGCTTGAATTATATCTGTCTGTATTAGCTTAAAGCAATTCACACACTTGTTTATCTTAAACACACAGCCTTTGAAACTGCTCAAAACTTGAAAAAGTTTTGAGATTTACATTCAACCCCCCTTCTGTAAATCTCATTGTTAGTTCACTAGGAATAACAAAACTATTAAAGTATAATTTAAAAGAATGATTTTTAGTAATTAAAATACAAATCCATAAATCACCAAATAAATACCATAAATACTATGAGATTTTAGAAATTTAATAAAATTGTTTTAAGAATATAAAAAAAAATTCGAACAAAAAAATTTATATTAAAATAATTTTTCACATATTATTACTAACAAACAAATCATAAAAAATATACTTAACACATTATAAATTACACAAATAATTGCAACTAACTTGATTATATTCAACAATACTAAACTAAAAATTATCGTCTGATCGCAACTATTCAAATATTACTAAATCGCGAGAAATCCCTATTATTTACTAATCGAGTAGCGATAATATTACTCGCGTACAAAATTTACACGCTTAAAATATATCAGCAACACTCGCAATGCCATACGACAAAATTATACACAATATATAACGAATTGGCATAATCGGCCTTATAACACATAATATTTAGGAATATATATATGTATCGCATTTATAAAAATAACTCTAATATTTACCGGTCGTCACAATCAATAGGAAGGAATGCTCTTATGAAGGTACCTGTTTTGACCTACTTTTACCTCGTGGAACATGTGTTCTTCTATAAATGGATAATCTTGTACACTAGCTACTTTAAAATAGATTTTGATGTGTACTTATGTTAACATTTTAACCCATGCTTCATTAGTATCAACTTTATTAGAAATTTTCTTGTATACCGCATCAATAAGGCCCATTGGGCGCCTATCAAGATTATTACAAATCTTCATAACCTCAAACTCTAATACAACTTGTTGGAACGCGAAAAAGAGACATAATTCCAAAATAATATGACACTATACATTCTAGGCCGAACCTGCGCAGATTTGTTTTTGGATTTATATGGCTTCTCCATAAAAAAAAGAATATTCTCTAATTTTCTTGATGTAGTACTTTGATTGACACATACCCCATACCAAATTATCCTTGTCAACGAATAACTACAAATACCTTGTTCTTTTTCATAGAATCGATTTGTTCGCATCCTGTACCGCCGATATTCTGCAGAACCCATTATATGTACATTATTAGGAAGACTTTTGATACAAGGCAACAAATAAAAAAACCAGCTTCAATGAAGGATGATGACTACATGAACTATTATAAAAGAAGGAACCAGCTTCAATGAAAGATGAAGAATGGAATCTATTTAATAGGCAGGCTCTTGGGTTATCAGATTAACTTTGGCGAAAAATGTTGCTTCCAATATCGTCAAGGAAACGAAAACTTATGGTTTGGTCAAGGTTTTGTAAAATATGTTTGAGAAGCCGTATGCTTCAAATAAGGGGTATTAGAATCGCTTGTTAGTTTCCACAAGATTGAATGAAGGAGATCGTGTTGCTGACCATGTGAATGAATTTGATTTTATCCTAGCAAGATTGGTATCAGTTGATATTAAATTCCATAATAAAATACAGGCCTTGTTTTTGGAGTACTCATTATGAGACAGTTGGTCAGGTTTTTTCACTACTATAATTAATTCATCCGGGAGCAGTAAGATGACTTTTGCTGGAGTTCGAGATTCGATTCTTGGAGAAGATATTCATAAAGGAAACTCAGAAGAGTTGGCAGGTTCCTTGTTCAAGGCTGAGAGTAGAGAAAGAAAGTTTATAATGGGGTACGATACAGACGTAGCAAATCAAAGTCACAAAAGAGAGGACAAACTAAAGATCTCAAGAATATTTTTTATTGGAATTGTCAGAAGAAGGGGTACTTCAGGAATCGGTGCACAGCTCAAGTGATCCTAAAGGAAAGAGTAAAGAGGATAATTAATCTAACATAGTTAAAAAAGTGGTGGATGATGATACTTTGATTTGTTGTATTACATGTTTCCTTAAATCATGGTTATATATTGAGATGCATCATTCCATGCTACCCCTTCCAAGGATTTAATGTTAAATTTCATATGTCGAAATTTTGGTAAAGTCCGTCTTGTTGATGACGAGACATTGGATATTGTGGGCATTGGATCTATTAATCTCAAAACCTCTTTGGGAACTAGCTAGATGTTGAAAGATATAAGGTACATTCTTGGACTGAAGAAATTGTTGCAATCTGTAGTCAGTTAGATAAGGAAGGTTATCGAGTTATAAAGAGCAATCTAGTTATTGTTCGTGGAGAGAAAAAAAAGGGACTTTCTACATTGTTGAAGAATCAAACTATAAAGCAAATATAGTTGCTGATGAGATTGGGTCTTTAACTTTATGGAACCAGGGTTTGGTCATATAAGTGAAAAGGGTATGAAGTTGTTAACTTCGAAGGGGAACATTCTAGTGTTAAAAATGTGGAAATTGGGTTCCGTGAGCCATATTTTCTTGGAAAACAGAAATGTGTTACTTTTAAAAAATCAGGTAGGACCCCGAAACCTAAGAAGTTGAAGCTAGTTCATATAGATGTATATGTACAACGACAGTTGCGTCTTTGGGCGGATCTCACTACAATGTCACTTTAATTAACGATTTCACTAAAAAAGTATGGGTTTATTTCTTTAAAAATAAATTAGATGTGTATTCTACTTTCAAGAAGTGGAATACTGAAGTTGAAAATCGGACCGATTTGAAGGTGAAGATTTTGATGTCAGATAATGATGGTGAATACAGTAGTGATGAGTTTAAAAGCTATTGAACAGAATTTGGGATTAGAGTGATTAAAAATATTCCAGAGACAACACAACAAAATGGTGTTGTAGAGCGCATGAATAGAACCTTAAATGAGAGGGCCAATAGTATGAGATTACATGCAAAATTGCCAAATATGTTTTAGGAAGAAGTAGTTAAAATAGCAGTGTATCTCATAAATAGAGGACCTTCAAGTTCATTAAGGTTAAAGAATCCTGAAGAAGAGTGGCTGCAAAAGAAGGTAAATCTTTCACACTTGTAGATGAGTTTTTGGTTGTATTTCTTATATGCGTGTTAAATATTATTACATGGATAAAATGGATCTGAAAGCAAAGAAGTGCATCTTTATTGGTTATTGCTCAGATGACATGGGTTACTGTTTTTAGGATTAACTGACGAAGAAGGTCGTTAGAAGTGGAGATGTTACTTTTAGTGAGAATGCAGTGTATAAGGATAAACTTGTAGACGATTCTGAGTTTATAAAGGAACAACCTGAGAAATTGAAAGTAGTGCTTGAAGATATTAAATAAATAGATCTGCATGCAGGAAATAGTGGGAGTTGGTAGAATGTCCAGGACAGGGTTCCAATTATCCGACAGACTGAGGTAAGAAAATCTAGGATAATTATGAGGCCACCATAAAGATATCCTCCTCCAGTATATTATATGTTATTGGTGAGGACAAAGAGTCTCAGTGTTATTCAGAGGTAGTACATGTAGATAATTCAATTCAGTGGAAATCAGCCTTGGATGAAGAGATGAGTTCTCTTGAGAAGAATGAGACATGGTCTTTAACAGAGATACCAGCAGGGAATTAAGATTTACATAGTAAGTCGGTGTTCAGGATCAAAAAGAATATGATGGCAGCAAAAGATACAAGGTGAGGTTAGTAGTCAAGGGTTATCAACGGAAAAAGTGTAATTACTATATTGATATATTTTCCCCAGTTGTTAAGATGACTGCAGTTAGAATTATGTTAAGTATTGTGGCTGCAGAGGAGTTACATTTAGAGCAACTGGATGTTAAGATCGTGTTCTTACATGGTGATCTTGAGGAAGACATCTAAATGGTTCATCCAAAGGGATTTTAGGTAGTTGGGAAAGAAATCCTTGTTTGCAAGCTTATGAAAATCTTGTATGGTTTAAAGTAATCACCAAGGCAACAGTACTTGAAGTTTGACAGCTTAATGATGAAGAATGGGTGCACGAGGAGTGTATGGATCATTGTTGTTACTTTAAACAATTTGATTCATATTATATCATATATTTGTTATATGTTGATGACATATTGATAACATGATTTAACATGAGGAAAATAAACAGGCTAAAGAGACAGATGTGGGATGTGGGATGAGTTTGAGATGAAGGATATGGGTGCAACAAAACAGATACTTGGTATGAGAATCATAACGGATAGAGTTGAAGGTACTTTAAAATTATCTCAGAAGAAAGATTTGAGAAATTGTTGCAGATATTTAGTGTCCAGGATGCAAAGACCATAAGTAAATCATTGGCGAGTTACTTTAATCTCACGAAGAAGCAATCACCAAAAATGATGAAGAAAAAAAAGATATGGCTAAATTTCTCTTTGCGTTTGCAGTTGGCAATTTGATGTATGCTATGGTGTGTAAAAGGCCATACATTACTCATGTAGTGGGAGTCGTTAATAGGTTTTTGTCTAATCCAGAAAGAGAGCATTGGGAAGCAGTCAAGTGGTTATTACGCTACTTGAAAGGAACATCCAAGGCTGTATTATATTTCAATAAGAAAAATGTTATCGTCCAAGGATTCCCTGAAGCAGATTTGGGTGGATGTTTGGATACAAGAAAAAGTATAATGGGTTATATTTTTACTTTGGGTGGCACCGCAGTTAGTTGGATATCTCAACTTCAAAAGAGTGTTTCTCTTTCAACCACTGAAGCAGAATATATGCTATCTCAGAAGCTAGAAAGGATATGATTTGGTTGAACAGTTTTCTTGAGGAGTTGGGCAGGAAAGAGGGAGATAGTGCTTTGTATGGCGACAGTCAGAGTTCTATTCATCTTGTGAATAATCTTGTGTTTCTTGCTAGGAAGAAGCATATTTAGCTAGATATCACTTTACAAGAGAGTTGATAAGCAATGGTACTTTGTCCTTAAAGAAAATCCTTGCAGATATGTTCACTAAGGTGGTAACCAATAAAAAGTTGAAGCTTTGCGTAACTTCAACTCGCCTTCAAATTGATTGATGAGAGGGCGTTGCACTAGTTAGAGTTATTGATTAGAGTATTGATTATACTATATTCACAAGAGTGAAGTGAAGATGTCATCAGACTCCATGTTGAAGATTGTTGGGTTCGTGGAGTCTATTAATTAAGTCCATGAAAATATACTATTTAGATTCAGATTCAGGTTAGATTAAGGATTGGTCTACTTTTCACATTTGGAGTATTATTCGATTTAAACCCAATTTCTTCTCTTATAAATACTCATGCAATTATAAAATCATAACATAACGAATTGTGAGAGATAAATACAAAATTAGTGCGGCTTGTGGAGTAGGAATTTCCGAACCACATAAATATTTGTCGTGTGTGATTGTCATTTATTTTCTTGTTCTTATTTATTCACTTTGGGTTTTGCTTTCATTGTTGTATAATCAATAATTGTAGATCTGTTTATTATAGCAGGAGATAATTTTGACAATAAGAAAAGTGTGTATCAAAGTAGAGAAAGAGAAAGGAATATTATTTTTTGTAGGGTAAAGAGTGTTAAGTGCATCGTAAAGTGAAAATAATTTTTTTTCATATTTTGTACATTAATTTTTTTATTCTCTCTACAATTATATAACCTAAAAAAATAGGGCCCTTGTATGTTTAAGCCCAAGCCCTTTGTCACTACTATCCTAACGACCAGACTTGCTTATAAATTTTAAATTTTATTCTACAGTTTGGTTTTCCTTACTTCTATCTCATTTTATCATAAATTGTGATGCTTTATTTGATAATTTCTAAATGCTTTAACAATATGATGATAAGTTACATAGTTGTTTAACATATAAATATTATCAATTTTCCAATATTAAGAACACAACTTCTACTTACATAGATCGAAAATATAAATTCCTTTTAAGCTAATACTTATATTCAATCTAATTAGCTAATACACTCTGAAAATATAATATTGTAAAATCTAAATAGATTGCTAAAGTTAATTAATCTAATAAGATACCCACATAAAAATACATTAATTCCGACCCGATTAGTTCCTTTAACCATAACCGAGTTTAACCTTGATTAATTAACCGCCGTCAGATATACATAAGATCAACCAATCTGATCCGTTGATATAGTATGATACTTATATATATATATCACATCATGTTTTCATTTTAGGGTTTTATACCCCCTTACCGCCACTCTCTCTGGTTCATATATCTTATCAAACCACCTCTTTCTTTGGCTTAATCTTTTCATTTCTCCTGCAACTATTTATAAAATTAACTAGTTTATACATCCAAGAGGCTGGTTAGATAGTTGTTTATGTGTATTTATGTCAAATCGCGAGATATATAATCACTTCCCTTTTCCATTCAAACAATCAAGTTTGCAAAACTGGTCTCTAGAAGTTTATCATATTTTATGAATATTTTCAATCCCATCCATATAATAAATCTCATTTTCCATTCTTTACATTATCCCTCGGTACACTTCCGACCATCTCCTTCTTGGTATGTATCTCAAAATTTTACAATCTCTTTAAATCGATATATGTGCTAAAGTATTAATTATGTACAAATGTAAGTCTTTCTTCATCAGTTGATTACATCCTATATAGCACAACAATATACCAACAAGAATCTCAAACATTATGTCACCATGTTATGTTCTATTTTATTTATACGTAATTTATTATTTTTACTGGTTTGCGAATTTTTACAGATTTTTAGTATTCCGCGACACCGATAATTTCATGAAAATTGAATTGCATCATGACTTTGCTCAAGTTTGAAGGTAAGTTATATTTAAATTTCTTAATTTGGACGATAAATGTATAGTGAATTTTCATTGCCTTGGTTAGGTATGATTGAAATAAAAATTTTGAGTTTATATTTTTCTCAAACCGAAACGAATTTAGTTCAGATTTATTTTGCTCTTAAATAAAAAATGAATCCATATTCGAACTTAGTCGAAAATTTGAATATTTATATATAGCATATTGTTCTTTTGTTCAATTTCTAATTCATTTTCAAATATCCATCAATTGTGTCCTGTGACTTAATGACATCAATTTTGGATATTGGTGTAACGAGATTTGGATCAACCTTACGTATTTACTGAACATGATCTTTCCCCAATTTGATATGAGTTTTCTCCTCAAAATACATATAATAAATATTCAGTATTCCATCATGATTTGAAAATCTTTATTGCTCAAGTGATTTATACGTCTTTACTTATATGTGTATGAATTATTTGCAGTAAACAATGAAGTAAATGCTCCAGAAAAGATGGATGTCTCTGCACACTACAAGAATTTGCAATCACACAACACCTATGAAACAACGGTCGACCAAAAAAACCGTTGCCCCAAATTAGGAGACGACGGAGATTTTTTTTTTTATGAATAACTGTTGTTAGACAACATGTAGAACAACGGTTATAGCAGTTTTTCGAAAGACTTGTTTCTGTGGCATCCTCTTATTGAGGTAGACAACAGTTTTTAAATTGCACGGTTGTCATAGATCTTTAACATAACAGTCCAAAACCGTTGTTAATAAGCTAACTTATTGTAATCTCGGATAATGGTTTTGGACTAATTTGAAAAAATAGTTGTTACAAAATATACATATAAACAACGGTTTACGGAATCTGTTGTATAAAGGAGTCAACAGAGAAGCATCATACAACGGTTTTACAATTTTGACAGAATAACTGTCGTCTGTTTACAAGAAATCATGCACCACCTGATAGGTGGAAATTATTTCACTTGGATCGCTGAGTTGGCGAAATGAGAGTCGTTGATTGATTTTACTTGGATTGCTTAGTTGGAAGAATGAGAACCGTCGATTGTGAGAATTTATCACACAACGGTATTTTGCAGAAATCGTTGTGTAACATCTAAAATTCAGATTGGTTGATAATTAGCGAAATAATCTTTTCAAATGATTTTTTAGACGATCCAACCTTACGGATGTTAACATATATTGATTTTAGCCATGTAAAAAAATAATAAAAATTTCAAAATTTATCTTGCTTGACTTTATAAGGAAAATGAGGTAAAAGTACGACTCCCTAAAACAAGATTCGTTGCCGATTAACGAAATAAATTTTCAAATGATTTTTGGATGATCCAACCGTACGGATCTTAACATATATTAATTTTAGTCACGTAAAAAAATAAAAAAAAATCAAAATTTATCTTGCTTGAGTTTTAAGGAAAATGACGTAAAAGTACAACTCCCTAAAACAAGATTCGTTGCTGATCAACGAAATAATTTTTTAAAATGCTTTTTTGGACAATCCAACCGTACAGATGTTAAAATATATTGATTTTAGCCATGTAAAAAAATAATAAAAAAATTCAAAATTTATCTTGCTTGACTTTATAAGAAAAATGAGGTAAAGGTACAACTCCATGAAACAAGATTCAATGCTGATTAACAACATATTTTTTTAATGATTTTTTGGACGATCCAACCGTACGGATGTTAAAATATAATGATTTTAACCATGTAAAAAAATAATAAAAAATTTTAAAATTTATCTTGTTTGAGTTTTTAAGGAAAATGAGGTAAAAGTACAACTCCCTAAAACAAGATTCGTTGCCGATTAACGAAATAATTTTTTCAAAATGAGTTTTTTCGATGATCCAACCGTATGGATGTTAAGATATATCAATTTTAGTCATAAGAAAAAATTATTAAAAAATTTTAAATCCATCTTGCATGTGAGGATTAGAAAAATCCGGTAAAAGTACCCCTCCCGACAAGAAGACTCGTTCCCGATTTACAAGATTAATTTTTAAATGATTTTTTAGACGATCACACCATACCGATGTTACGATATATCAATTTTATTCATTAGAAAAAATTATTAAAAAATTTGAAATCCATCTTGCATGTCAAGATTAGAAAAATCCGGTAAAAGTAGTCGAGACTGGTTCCCGATTTACTAGATTAATTTTTAAATTGATATTTTCGACAATCCAAACCGTACGGATGTTAAGATATATCAATTTTAGTCATATGAAAAAATTATTAAAAAATTTGAAATCCATCTTGCATGTTAGGATTAGAAAAATCCGGTAAAAGTACCCCTCCCGACAAGAAGACTCGTTCCCGATTTACAAGATTAATTTTTAAAATGATTTTTAGACGATCCAACCATATCGATGTTAAGATATATCAATTTTATTCATTAGAAAAATTATTAAAAAATTTGAAATTCATCTTGCATGTCAAGATTAGAAAAATCCGTTAAAAGTACCCCTCCCGACAACGAGACTCGTTCCCGATTTACAAGATTAATTTTTAAAAATACTTTTTTCGACGATCCAACCGTACGAATGTTAAGATATATCAATTTTAGTAATATGAAAAAATTATTAAAAAATTTGAAATCCATCTTGCACGTCAGGATTATTAATTCATTTTTTCAATGATCCAACCATACAGATACGAAGATATATTGATTTTAATCATACGAAAAAATTATTAAAAAATTCAAAAATAATCTTTTATGTGAGGAAATACTGTATTGAGATATATCGATTGTAATCATAAAAAGAATTATTCATAAAATTTTAAATTTATCTTGTATGATTTTTTGTTGAAATCGAATAGAAGTGCAACTCAAAAAATAAGACTATTTCTTGATTAATTAATTAATTTCTTAAAAAATGCTTTTAGGGTCATCTTGCAAAATGTTAATATATATTAATTTTTTTTATGTAGAAAAATAATTTAGAATTTTCAAATTTGTTTCGAATAATTTTATATAGAAAATTATGTGAAATTATTTAAAATAAAAATTATTCTATTATATAAAGTAAAATACAAATAAGTATTTAATTATAATATATAAATAAAAAAATATTTTATGATTTTTTTCATTTCACACAATTTTTTCCTCCTTTAATTTTGATTTCCCCCTTCCTTCTAATTTTTATTTCCCCCCTACTTCTCCCCTTCCCCTTTCTTAGATCTGACCCCTCTTCTTCTCCTCTTCTCCTCTTCTTCTCGTGCTTGTCTCTACTCTTCCATCTCCCTTAACCATCTCCCTCACCCAATCTTGTTTCTCTTAACAAAATTGCATATGAATTCAGCTTCTCAAGTAGAAAAATGAAGGTTGGAATTTCTAATCTCCTTGATTAGACCTTTCAAGCTCACGGCATGACTGATGAGTAGCTGTTTATCATTTGCAAGGTTAGGTTTTTGGGGTTCTGATTTGACCTTTCAAGCTCACGGCATGACTGATGAGTAGCTGTTTATCATTTGCAAGGTTAGGTTCTATGTTTGTTGTGCTTAATTTACTCCACGGGAACAACTTCTATTCCCAACTTGCAGATTAATAATTGAATAAAAATCAAAGAGAAAGGATAGTCTCTGGCTCAGGGATGTCAAACACATTGTCAATGTCAAAACTCAACTGCGCTCTCACTCGTCACAACTGTACCAGGAGGTCTGAAACTTGTTACCCTCTTTTTTCTTTTTTATTATTATTGTTGAGTTATAATTTCCAGCTTATCTTGTAATTGCTGATTGATTCTAGTTTTATAGTCCGTAGATGATGAAAGTGAGGGCGGGTTCTTAAAACTGAAAACAACCAGTGAGTGGCTTCTTGGTGACAACACTGCACCAGTCAATAAGAAAGTAATGTATGAGGTTAGTTGTTCCTTAAGTTTTTCAATCTTCCTGCTTCTATGTTACAGTATCATTACTCCTATTCATTTGCTTCATAAAAAGTCACATCAGTCATCAGTATTAGCTTTTAGTCTACTAAACCCCTTATACTTGTAGTCATGTAACAGGAATCTTCATCGCCAGTCATTCAAGAAACTCTTCAGTTTCCTATCCAGGTTCATATTTTATGTTAATTGTTGGATTTTTGATATACCCTTTTGAATTCTTGATGAATCTTGCTGACCCCTATTTGTGATTTGTGTGATTTCAGAAAGTTAGTTGTGGTATTGGAGGAATTGGTATTGGCCATACAGTAAAAAATGAATTTTGTTCTTCTTGTTCTTACAAGTATGTTTCGTCCCCCTTTAATTTTTTAATGCCAATATGTATGGGATCATGTTTATGTACTAATCAGGTGAATTGGATTTGGTTTTTTAGGGAATTTTATTTTTGGTTTAGTGAATGTTGGTTTATGTACTAGTATTCTGACAAACATAATTTAAAGTTTGGATTTTTTGGTGTTTCCTAGTGTATTTTTGTAGAATTTTGAATGTATGTAGTCTGTATGTATGAGAATGGCTGGCGAGCATTTTAAATTCTTTATGGTGAAAATTGTAAATGTCCTTGTACCTGGCCCTGCATATGTTGACACAGGGCTTATCTAGCGTTAAAATCTTATAAAATGAACAATTTGGTTATAAAATTTCATGACTTAGGAACTATTTTGTTGCAAGACTTTTAGTGATTTGGAGTTCGGACATTGATATTAAAATAACAGGCAGGTAAGTCTTGCTACCACTCTTTTATGTTTAAATAAAGAAATTTTCTGCACTATTCTTACCCTTATTTGTTCAAACACTTCACCTCTTTAGCTTCTTAACTGATTTTTTTCAAAATCACATCGATTAAGTGATCTTCCGAGGGTTTTGACCTACGGTGGCCACCAGAGATTTCAAGTTGAATTGAGGCCTAGAGAGATGACGATCGTGTCTTGGAAGAAGCTTGTCAAGGACGCTAATCGAGCTGTTGAGAAAGACAAATCGACTGCCAAAGAGATGCCAATTTTTGAGAAAACCTGTTGTGGAGGCCCCCGTTGATTCGGTCTGTATTTCTTGTCAGTTGTATTGTTCTTTTTTTATTGTTTTGGAGTTGAATTTATGGAAACTTCGATTCATTTTGGTTGCTTTTACTGAATCTGTCATTTCCGAATATGTGTTCTGTTTTGTTTTTATAATTTCTATGAATTGAATTGGTATGTTATGTGAATTTACGTGATACTTAATGTGTTTCGTGGTAGTTTTGAGTGTTTGGATTATGGGTGGTGATTTGGCTTTTATGAGTGCTGGTTTCGGAATGATGTCAACTTCTTGTTGGTTTAGAACTTGTCAAGGCGTAGCTTCCCCAGTATTTAGAAATATCAATTCCTGGGGTTCCGCATGATGCTGTTTGAGTTTCATTCGATTCTTGTACTGAAATTGGTAAGAATTTTGCTTCATATTCTTGAGATGCTACCCTCAGTATACCTAGACAATTGAAGTTACATTTTCTCTTAGAATTGATCCTTCTCGATATAATATTAATTTAAGGAAGAACACCATAAAAAAATGTATTTGGTTGTATAACTTTGAATCCTTGATACTGCTATTTGCTGACCTTCAAACATTCTTATGTAGCTATGAAGTAGACGCCCCTAGGCTTAGCCTGTATATACAAGTAAAAGTTGTCCTATAATAGGTGATTCAAGGAATTGTTTTTTGAACGGAAGGGTAGATACAGATTTTCTCAAGTGGAGATGGCAGCCTGATACTTGTCAAATTTCGAGGGTTAATCTAAAGTTGTTTCTTAAGATTGTTAGAGGCAAATCCATGGCGTTCAGAGGTAACTCTGTTGCTAGAAATCACATTGAATCACGTAATATTTGTTAGATATCAAAAATTAGTGTTCTTTTATTAAGTGAATGTTTCTATCTTTATTATAAATTTGTATATTAGATACCCTCCTGGCCATGATATTGCTTGTAGTGGTTGATGTTTATTATCTCTGTAATGCTACTGAGTGTATCTACAAATTGGGTGAAGGCATAATATTGTTAATTATAGGTTTTACTCTTTAATTTTATTTTTTTCTGCCTTCTTTTTAACTGTTCTTGATGTTCTATATATCTTCTCACATTTAATTCTTGATGCAGCAAACCTTCATGTATATATGATACTTGGAACAAGAACTTGGTGGGCAAGAACAAGAACTAAGACTTGGTGTGCTAATTGGAATGATCATTCTCTTGCTTGTTGGAAAAATAGACTAAATACCTATGCAAACTATTTATTGTGTACCTTAATAAGCATGTTTAGAAATAAATTTTTTAAGTTATAGTTGTAATTCTTGTAGAGAACCTTTGTATTGTTGATTTAATTTCAATTGTGAAATAACAATTGGATTACCATAATACCATTTTATTTTAAAATTGGTTTATTTTAAATAATGAGATTAATTTTCTAAAGAGTTGTGCACATATTTAAAAAAAAAAACTGTTGTTTAAAAAGTCCAACAATGGTTAATATAGAATACCAGTTGTGCCTTCTTGATTCTAACAAATATTGAAAAACGCTGAATAGACTACAAAAAATCTACCTTTTAGACAACGGTGCAAAATTGTTGTGTGTTTATAAATTTCTTGTAGTGATAGCTAAAACACAATACCCAAAAAACAAAAACCGTTTGCCTAAAGTATCTCTTACATTTGTTTTCTTAATAAAAACCATTGTATAACTAGATGAAATAAGTACATAAACTGTTGTAGGAGTCAATTCTCATAACACTATTTTTAACTATTGTGCCGGTAAATTGTTACAACGGCTAAAAAACTGTTGTTTGTAGAATATTATAGAGGGTCATATGCGTTGTGTGAATAAAAAGAGACAAAGGCTTTATATTCAGTTGTGTGATGTATTTGTTACAATGGTGTGTAACCGTTGTATGAGTTCCAAACACACCGCCCCTCGATAGACAACGAAAAATTCATCTTTTAGACAACGGTGGAAAAGCATTGTCTGATTCAATATTTCTTGTAGTGGCACCATGGTTTTCCTATCGGTAATACTCTTTCATATATTTTTCATTTATTCCAAAATTTTCAACACTACATTTTATATATTTTTATTATGTTGCTCTTATATGTACCCTTACATGTACCCTCGTATGTACATGTTACCAATCCCATGCCAATATATTGAAATTGAATTATTACAAATAAAGTTGGATGTAAACGTGTATATGGTGAACAACCCGGCCTGATAATGACATGCTTTATTACGAACTTGAACTCAAACATAAGAATGTGTGAGCTAACGAGCTCGGGCCGAGCTCTTAGCATTGGTGGCTTGAGCTCGGCACGAGATCATTAGACGTGAACCTGGCTAGTTAAATCTCAAAAAATTGACATATATCCTGATTATTAACGAGAGAAGAAGAAAGTGAGAAAGATGACGGCTGGGCGGATCATTGAACGAGAAAACGAATGATGTTAGTTATATATACACAATTATTCTATATTTTTTTGACAATATAGAAGAATACGAAGATAGAAGATAGAAGAATTATTTAGAATCGTTTGTAGTTTATCCTGATTAAAGGGATCAACTAAAAATGTACTATTTCACTTAACTAACAAGGATCTTTTAGAAAGGCTCTTACAATAATATATACAAGAAGCATTTTGCATCAGATGGATCACACTGATAGACGGAGTTTAATAATACATTAGTTCTTTGCTACTCGATAATTAATAAAATTATACTCCATCAATCCTACACCATACTACAATGACTTCTAGTGACCTCAGAAAAAATGACTACAGTGAGTAGGCAGCTATATACATCTTTAAAAAATTCAAATTATTAACGTATGTTTCTCACCTTTTCTGTTGCTCCTATTTCCGTCCTTCACAAAATCCTCAAGATCTTATGGCATAAAACTATCGGGCCAACCCGTAGACCTAGATTGCTTGGTGGTCTGGAAGGTAACTCTTCTTCTATGAACATTGGGCTTAAAGAGAAAATGGAAAATGATCATAAAGAAGATTCAAGCGATGAAGATGATGAGTACTACCAATGTGATCTTCGTGTGGATCTGCCGGCTTAAACAGGACACCCTGAACCATTCAGTATAACTCCCTCATAAATTTGAAGGTTTTCAATTTACTATGAAACATGCTCCAATTTTTGGTTGAGATTGTAGTGTTGTTAATATTTGACTGGTAATTGATTTGTAGTGTTATCTAATGTATTTTAGCTTTACTATATTTTTTAGTTGACTCATATATTTTACTTGAATTTGCAGAGGGAAACTGGAAATGGTAGGCAGTCCAGAGAGAATGCAAAAATCTAGTGAGCAAAACAAGATAGAAATTCTGAGGTTCCCATGTTGCAAATTCTAGGAAATTTACAAGATCATTTCATGGTGTGTCACAAGTGAAATAATAGAGACAAGGATACTGAAATTACTAGTGGTTCTTTTTTATCTACATATGTCATCTGAATTGTTGTCTTTATAGATTCAGAATTTGATGAGACGATTATGAAATACATGTGCTTTTATATAAGCTTCTGCAACTGATCGATCAAATTTGAAATTTAATTAGGATTAATAGTTGCTGATTTGTTATGTTGCGTAGATAGTATTTATATGGTTGATAGAGCTGCTTACTAAGAAGATGACTACAAGATACATGTTCTTTCTACATCAAAAATAAGTTGCAGTACAAAACATTGATGCTTTATAAGAACTAATTTCAGAATATTAGTCTACCACTACCATCAAGCTCATTGATTCCTACTTTCAGGTTGTAACTTGTACATACGTCAACTTTTTTTCAACAATTTGATTTTATTTACTTATATTTCATTTATCAAGAGTTGTGATGATTGCTAATGCCTATGTGTTGATCAAATAACAGAGTTATTAAATATAGAAATAATTATCAGTTTCCCAATATAACGAGGGTAACTTCTAGCTTACATATGAACCAATTCCTTATTGAAAACGCATTTCAATATACATGTATATAATTAATCATGTTGATTAATGGTTAATATCAATAAACAAAGCAAACTCCCTCATTAGAGAACGCTATAATGGTTTAACCCCACAGGATATAATGTAATTTAAGCAATTCTACTCGTAAAAGTTGTTCACCATTGATTTTATTCTCATGAATAGTCTTAAAAAAGGTTATGCCAAAAATCATTTATAAACAAAAAAAATTATATAAAATATTTTCACAACAACATAAAAATAATTGTGTTTAAAAATTTTAATGTTAAAATGATTTTTAAATTGAACACTAAATATAGTTATAAATTAATATGTACTATTCTTGTTGAATAACAAAACTTGTATACACAAACAACACACCCTGTGTAATTTGAAATGATAAAGAGTAATACTGATATTGTTTATTTCTTGTTGATAGAAAAACTGAGGAGCATACACGCAGAATTAAAAAAAAATAGCTGAAAACTGGCTTCCTACAAACTAGCAACTCTCACCTAAAAAATCTCCCACGCTCCTAACTGCTCCATAACTCTCCAACAAGCTACTGACTCATTCTAATACTACAACGTGGCTACAGATGCCCATTTATTAAAAAAAAAATCACACTTAAAATAAATAATAATAAGTTTAGATAAAATCCAACAAAAACAACCCCTTAATCTAAACTTATGCAGCCAACTTACTTCATGCAAGAAACTCACGCATTCTCTCAAACTTGACAGCTGCACGCGCCTTTGTCAGAATGTCTTCCTATCTGCTCACGTAGTGTGTACATGCTTGGAGTTTGATCTCTCCTTCTCATGCATTCCCGGATAAAATGTCCGAAGTTCTATATGTTTACTACGACCATGGAAAAATTGAATCTTAGCCAATCTATAGCAGACCTGTTGTCCACATAGATATTACAAGGGCCTGGTTTTCACATCAACATCTAACTGAGTAACTTCGGTAACCAAACTGCTTGACTTGCTGCCAGCAGTGGCAAGCCATGAACTCAAGCCTCACAAGATGAGAGTGCTACACACATCTGTTTATGAGACAACCAAGTTATTAACTGTCATCGAGATAGAACACCATACCCACCAGTACTCTTCCTGTCTTCTATATTTCATCCCAAATCACTATATGCAAAACCATATAAAATGTAGTTTCCCGAGCCTCTCACATAATTCAAACCATATTCCAGAGTCCTTTTACATATCTTAATATTCACTTCACTACATTATAAATGAAGAACTGTGGGTCTGTCCATATAACGACTAACCAATACCCTACTGCAAATTCTATCTCAGGACGGGTATGCACCAAGTATCAAAGGCCTCCTACCATACTTTTAATTGAGTAGGGATCAACTGGCTTCCCATCTTCATCTTTTTGTAGCTATAATCTCTCCTCCATTGGATATTTTACTGGGTTGCACTCCAATAAACCTGCCTTCTGCAGAATTTTCTTCACGTATGTTGTTTGCTTCAACTCTATGCCATCCTTCCCTTGCTTAACCTCAATTCCTAGATAATGTGAAAGTCTTCCCAGATCACTCATCTCAAAGTTTCATCCTTATATCACTTTGTATACACAGCTGGTTCATACAGACTCTTGATGCAACCCAACTTTTTTAGGCACAGGGTAAGCTTCGCGTACCAGGCCCGTGCAACCTGTCTCAAACCATATAAAGCTTTTACCAACTTATAGACAAGATGTTCCTTTCCACTTTTTATAAACCTTCCGGTTGGCTCACATACACATGCTCACTGAGTTTGCCATTGAGGAAAGCATATTTTACATCAAAATGATGAATCTCCTAACTGTTCTTAGCTGCGAGTGCCAACAACAGCCTTACCCTTTCCAACCTTGTTACCGAAGCGAACAACTCTTCATAATCCACACCTTGCTTCTGAACATAGCCCTTTGCTACAAACTGGGCCTTGTACTTACTAATTTTTCCTTTTGTGTCCTTCTTCAAATTGTTTACCCACTTTAACCCAATGGGTTTGTGTCTAGTAGGCAACTCCACCAAATTCCAAGTGCCATTTCTTTCTATAGCTCGGATCTCATTTTGCATTGCTTTTTCCCAACATTTTTCTTTAATTGCCAGACTATAACATACTGGTTTATCCACTCCAATTAACATTAGTTCATCATGTAATTCCACTTCCTCAGTATCGTTATAAATGTCACTGAGCCGTCTATAACGTCTAGTCTCGCTTTCTTCTTTGGAGAGTTGACTGGAGTCAGGCACAGGTGCTTAAACTGGTGTTGTAATTTCGAAATTATCATTCACTGAAGTTGTTGCTTCGAAATCGCCATTATTCTCTACACCTGAATTTCCTTCGATTAAAACAAGTGATCCTTGTGCAGAATTTTCTTCAGACTCTTGTTCCCAGGGCCAACTTTTATTTTCTTCAAACCCAATATCTCTACTAACATGTAAAGAATTTCTTCTTGGGTTATACAACCTGCAAACTTTGGTTCCTGGTTCTTTACCTAAATAAACCAATATTTTACTTCGATCATCTAGCTTACTCACATGCATATTAGGTATTTTCATATGAGCAATGCATCCAAAAACTTTCAAATGTGCAAGCACTACAAGAAAAAAGTCAATAGACATCGTTTTTTGACTGATGTCTATGTTATTTGTCAACCGATGTCTTTGTCGGTGATGTCTATTCTAGACATCGGTTAAACACCGATGTCTGTCAGAACTTACACATCGGTTTTAAGCTTAATTACTGTATATATAACCCTCATAGACATCGTTTTTTTATTTTAGACATCAGTTCTTAGCCAATAGAAGTGCTGTTTAATAGTTTTCAGACATCAGTTTTATTCTAATAAAAGTGATATAATCCTAGTATTTATACATCAATTTTTTCTTTAAAATTATGATGAATTTAAACCCAACAAGCACCAAACCAAAAAAAAAGGGAAAAATGAACTAACAATACACTTATATTAACCAACATTATCAAGTATAAATTGTAATTATTATTGACCAGCTCAAATATTAAGTACATTAGAAAACTAATAAGCTCAAAATCAAAATCAATGTTGAATTCTAGTATCCCCAAAGGTAGATATGGAACTGAAATGATTAACATAACAAAGCTCTCCTTACAAATGGTTCGCCCATGTCCTAAAAATTCATTGCTGTGAGATGCATCGACATTTTCAGCATATTCATGTCATCAATGTCCCGCAGAACAATCATCAGAGCTGGGTCAGTGATCGCACTTGTTCTTACATACCTGTAATTTTAAATGACATACCAATACAGGATTTTGGAGGTAGATAAGTGTGATATATGACCAATTAGAAAGACAAATATGTACCTCATGTGCTCTTTTATTTCATCATTGCAGTCTTTTTTATCGTTCCTTGGATACATTACCTGTAGGAACACAAAGATGAAGCATAAAAATCTCAGTCAGTCTAATTTTACAAGCTACTCAACTTAATTAGCAAGTTTAAAGCTTATTTGACTTCTATACAATAATTCAATTACAAAATAATATAAATTATTTAAGCACTATCACCGTGGCTTTGACCAATTTATTTGATTTCAAGTTTGGAGAGTACAATATGAACACATCTGAGATGGTCACCTAAAAAAGAAATAAATTCCTACTTGCAATATAAGGAATTCTAATTCTTATATACATATTCCAGAGAAACAATAATTGATAAAGTACCAGAGATGACTCAGAATCGTCCGGGATGCTTTAGCGCAGTTTCTTCGTGCATCCAGTACAACATGTACATTTACATGACTAACCATCGGTTCCTGTTTTTATTTATATAAATAAACGATATCTTAACTCTGAAAAAATGGAGATGATGGTAAAAAGGATGGCATGTTGTTGTTTATATATATTAAGGACAAAGAATTAAAGAAATGCATCAACTTCTCATGCTGGAATTCACCAACTCCTAGTCCAACTCGCACCATGCACTTCAGAATTGGTGATATTATATTAAAAATCGAGTTGGTATTTCTCTAGATATATGATCATAGTAAATAAAGGATTTACTTTGGTCATAAACTATACGTTTCTCTCTAGTTCAGGAATCTCTAATGCTTTTTATCCATTCTTGTTCAAGTTCTATGTCAGACAGTCAAATATCATGCCAAGCAACTCGGGCATAAATAAGGATAACCCGTAAATATCTTTCATGTTGATACTTTTTACAAGATACTACATATAATGACTTTACTTTTCATAAAACAACATCTTGCACATCATATTCAATAATTTAAATATGATTCCAATCATGAACTGAGCACTTTAAGTTCCATGTGATCAATAAAATTCTTAAAGCAGAACCTAACTTGATGTTCTATAATGATTTTACACATTCATAAAAGCGGCCAAGTTGTACAATCAAGATGACCGAAATTATTTCAAATGATTAATACAATTTTCATGCAACATTCATTTATGCAATAATGAAGGCAACATGCTTGTATTCTGTTACCCAAACTTAATATATTATAGAGCACATCGCACCCGAAATTATCTTAAACACTTCTATAATATTCAATGAATTGGTTAAAAATAGGATGAGTCATTAAGCTGAAATTTACTATATTTTTCTCATAAAACATACATGCAGTAGCTCCAAGCAACAGCCTCTGCGGAATTCTTATCTTTTCCCGATTTAGAAGAAAAACCTGTGACCGCACAAGGTTAAGACTTAGGCCCAAGAAACAAAAAAAAACTATAATTAACTACATACATACCTTTCAGTTTGTTGCTGCCATTACACCTAATTCACAACTCAAAAAACAATTATAAGAACAAAGTGTTCTTAGGATGGTCACCTCAAAAAATCAAACATGAATAATTAACTAAAAAATTAAACAACTTAAAATTAACCTCAACAATCTTAGAGAAATCTTACTTGTCAGTTCCATGATTCCGGATTTGCTCCAGTAATATATCATCTTTCTGAGACACAAACATTATACACCAAATCAAATCGAGTCCAAGTACAAAGGTCCGGTAAAAAAATAAATTTAAAATAATTAGGGTATAACAAGTAAATGAAACCCCCAATTTAAGAAATTAGGGTTTTGATTTTAAAACCCCTAATTTAAGAAATAAGGACTTTAATTTAAAAAAACTTACCAATTAAAAGCAGGAGCACAAAGATGGTGAGTAAAGAAGACCCTATTGGTGCAAAGCAGAAACCCATCGATGGTGAGTAGAACACAACAGTGCAATGGTGATGGTGATAGTGATAGTGAGTAGCAGCAAAGTAGAGCAGAGCACGAGTAAAAGAGATTATGTGAGCAGAGCATCGATGGCAGTGGTGAAGGTGATTTGTATGGAAGTAATGGTGGAGAGAGTATGGTGAGACGCGAGAGAGAGATGTGCGAGAGAGGGGGTTTTGCGAGAGAGAGATGTGTGTGAGAGAGAGGGTATGGTCAATTTTTTAGTTTTTAATTTTTTTAGTTTTTCTACTTTTTATTCGATGAGGGAGAAAAGAATAGGTATAAAGGGCGGAAATTTTGAGAATATTTCATTAAGGGGGGAAATAAAAGAAAGGAAAGCGCGCTGAACTTTTTTTGGGAATTTTAGACATCAGTTGTTAAATAATCGATGTCTTCAAACAACAAAGACATCAGAAAAACACGGGATGATGTTATTACATCTTTTAACATCAGTGGCATCAGCAACCGATGTGTAATGTGTGATGTCTATTTAACTTTTTCTTGTAGTGAAGATTTGGTATTTTACCAGACTATGATTCGTACAGAGTCTTGCCAACGAGTACACGAGTGGCAAGCGATTCAGAACATATATTGAGTGCCTCACTGCTTCCCCCAAAAACTTGCACGACATATTTTTTCTTTCAAAATGCTTCTCACCATTTCTATAACAATCCTATTTCTCCGCTCCACCACCCCATTTTTTTGCGGAAATAAGGGGATGTGTAGTGCCTTTCAACACTGGCTCTCTCGTTAGAGCAAAACTCCCCGCCCCTGTCTGTCCTAAACACTTTGATTCATCATTCAGTTTGATCTTAACATAAAGCTTAAACTTTTGGAAAGGTTCAAATGCCTCACCTTTTGTTTTCAAAAAGTAAACCCACATCAATCTGGTAAAGTCATCTACCAACAAGAAAAAGTACCTGTTGCCTCCAGGGGTAGGTGGTGATATAGGACAACAAATATCTCCGTGCACAAGGTCTAGGACCTTTGAAGCATTAAAAGTTGTCTGCTGTGGGAATGAATTTCTGGAATGTTTTGACATTAAACACCCTCTACAAATTTCTTTAGGATCAACAACCTTCGGCAGGCCATATGCCATCTCCTTCTCAGACATAAGAGTCATGGTTTTGAAGTTCACGTGTCAAAGTCTGTGGTGCCATAGCCATGACTCTTCTTATATTTTTTCCATTAAACACGCTGATTTGTTCCCTCTCGGTGATCAATATATAAAACATGTTATTTAAGCGTTTTACTTTTATTAGCAACCTCTCAACCTTATCATTGACCCACAAATAATTCCCATGCAAAATTACCTTACAACCTTCCTCCTCCAATTGTCCTAAATTCATGATATTGTTGTAGAGACTAGGGATGAAATACACTTCTTGGAGCCCATGTTATTCACCATTCTGGCAGTAATACTCACATACCCCTTTCCCTTTATTATTATAGTTGAACCATCGCCAAACCTGACTTCCCCAATCACAATTCATCTACATCAGCAAATTTCAATCGTAACCCGGTCATATGATTGCTTGATCAGTTGTCGAGATACCACAGGTTAGACTTCATCCTCGTTTCAGCCCCCTGCTTTAATTTTGGTATCATATTCTTTTCGTCTAGCAGAAACATGTTCTTTTCTTTTTCATCACACTCTGTTAAGAGTAATGCTGGCTCATCATCATCAGCTTGAATCAAATTAGCTTCTTATTTTTGTTCTTTCTTACACTTTGATTTTCAACATTCTGAGGCAAAATGTCCCAAGATACCGTAGTTGAAGAACCTCACATTACTTTTATCTCGACTTCATGGATTCTCATCCTTGTTTCGATACTCATTGTCATGCCTACCCTTCTGGTTTAGTGACGGTTTCTTTAACCACTCCTCTCTTGTAAGCAACAATTTCTCATCAGATGCTTCTTTATTTGACCACTCCTCTTCTGTCAAAAGCAGTTATTTTCCAAAAGTCTCTGTTAGCCCACAAAATTCGCTCCTCATAAGCTTTTAGTCGCCCTACTGTTTCTTCCAATGTCATCTCCTCAAGATGGCCAAACTATTCAATCGTAGAGGCAATTTGGAGGTATTTAGGTGGTACTACTCTCAGATGTTTTTAACAACATATGACTCTTCCATCATCTCCCCTAGAACCCGTATGTTCGTCACAATTCTACACAACTTCATGCCGAAATCATCAATTTGTTCTGTATCTTTCATGCTCAAGGACTCCAGCTCGGCTCTTAAGTTCTGTACCTTAGCCTTTTTTACTCTGTCAGCCCAAACACACATGGTTTTAATGGCCTCCCACACCTCTTTAGCCGATTTCTATTCTGCAACGGACAACAGAATGTCCTCCGGGTGTGACGCCCTCCAAACTTGGGGTCTAGATTTGGGGGTCACTAATCGATAAACCAAAGTATAATAAACACAACAAAATAATATAATAAAAATGACCCCTTGCATGCAACTGGATCGATCACTGGTTATAGTATGGAACAAACACTAATAGAAACCAAGTGTTTATTAGAAAATATAAGTCTAATTAGTTTTACAAACTCTTCAAATTTTATTAAAAACCTCTAGACTATTCAACATCCCAAACAGTCTACCTGTAAAACTCACCACACTATTCAAAAGCACTCGACTTCTGATCATACCAGGAACTCAGGCCTGCTCTGGCCTAGCTGAAAGAATCAGAATAATAAACAAGTATGAGTGAAAGAAATGCTCAGCAAGCAGTATATAGCTTATGATTTAAAATAACAACAATACATCTGATAAACAAAACCAAACAACACTACCTGAACAAGGGGTACCCAAGGCACATATCGGCCTAGCAAGGTATTATATCTTGTATAATACATAGCTCACACTAGACCGCCACCACGTCCTCTTACGCAACCATCCAATCCATAAAAACAAATTTTCATCAAAGGAGTCAAATCAAATGACATCCGTACCAACACAACTCTCCATTTCTCATGGTCCAGAGTTATATCAACAACCGATGGCGAAATAACTTAAACAATTAGTTATTCATTAATCAGAGCTCAAATTGTCACTCTATAGAGTAATTTATAGCGAAATGTAAACCGTTTAACTATTCTAAACTTAGAATAGTATAGAAACTGATATAATAGAGTTCAGAGTCAATATCACTTGAATGATAAGTGAAGATATAGATATTTGCATAACAGGATTCCTAATAAACATCACTGGAACAATAAGTGAGGGTAGGAATACTTGCCTGGTATGCTTGATAACCTTTCACTAAAACTCTGGCTTATAGCTGCTGGCTACTGACTCCGCCTCATACTTGACTGCACTCCTTGCTACTCAATTCTCTAAACGAAATGACTATCTTAATTAATAGAACTGAACTCAATTGACGTAACTATGCGTCTTGATGTCTACCCCATCATTTATAATTAATCATGGCATTTTAAAACTGTAAACAGATAGCACTTAATCATGTTATTCATATAACAGATATTCATATTTTTCATGTAATACATAAATCAGATAGTCCACAGATAGGTTTCAGAACGTTCAGAATAGAAATCAGATCAATAACAGTGTTTATCGATTAAATACTAACTCAGACTCATACATAATTCAAATACCATTGCATTACAAAAGAAATTAGGCCTCGAAAGCATTTTTATTGAGAGCATAATGGTTTTCTGAGTCTATACGCGTTCGCTTCGTATTAAATAGATAAACGTTTTATTTATTACGAATAAAATAAGAAATAAATAGAAATAAATAAATTAATAATAATATTAATTGATTTTTAATACCAATTTATAATTTTTAAAAGTTTTAAAAAAATAATTTTTAGGAATTATTTGAATTAATTATAAATAATTTATATTTATTTAACTATTTAGAGAAAAAAATTAATTGATTAAATAATTTAATCAATTAATTAAATTCATCAAACCTGGACCAAACGAGTTTGTTTTTAATCCTAATACGTTCTAAATTATACAAGGAACCCAGAAATGTGATTATCGTCGGAGCATCATCCACCCGTCAACAACTCCAGCCAGAAACGACTCCCTCTCCGACGAGCTCAACTTTATCCGGCCAACACCTCAAACTCCTTGATTTCTCACCCAAAACAAACGTTCAATACATAAAATTAAAGACCAGAACATGCCTAAACTATTGGTGTTTATTTTATAATCAAACAATCAAGAACAAATTCAAAACAATTCAAAATTCAACTATATAAAACTAAACATTTAATTTTTACTAAATCGAACCTAATTACTAAAATTATATACACAAATCAGTCCTTTATATCATAACATGGATGCTCATAACATCAAAAAAGTCCAAACAATCATCAATTACTTAGTTCGAAATTCGTCGATTCCGACGAACAAAGTTGGATCAGAAATCCGACCTTAGTACACGATTTTGGCATTGATTTGCTTGTCTTAACCACAGCGTTATTCCGGTATCAATACCAATACAAACAGGTATGTAATCAGATCAGAAATTGCTACCCTTGAAATATACTTTCGAGACTATGAGATAAGGAAGAAGACTGTGTTTATCTGTTTTGGTTTCTGATTTTTTTATTAAATCATACAGATAAACATTGAGGCTATTTATACTCAGTAACTTATCCCGATAAATCACAAATCGGTGACTCGATCTTGCATTTTAAAATAAAAACCCGAAATTAATAATTTATGGGGAATAACTTTAAAAATAATTAAATATAAAATTTATATCAAAATTCCCCAAAAATTTCGAATAATTTAAAAATGCAAAAATTATGGGTATTAGAAATTCATATGATTTTATAAAAAAAATGAGAATACCAATTTTGTGGGCTTCGACATCCTAGTGGGGATCCCGGTCCGTTGATTTTTGAAAAACAGAACAACTCCTAAATTATCAGAAAACCCCGAAAACACGTAAATTAAGTACATTCAACTGCACATAAAATGAGATAAAATGAGTACCTAGATAAAAACGCAAATAAATACGAGTCCAGATTGCAAATTGATTCATACAAATGCATTTTAAACACATATTAACCAATCAAAAAGTTTTCTGGTCCACACGGGAACACATACAACAGTTATAAGACATAATATCAGGGCAATAATCATTTTAACTTATATAAACCCACAATATTTATTTAATTAACATAGAAAATTCAAATAATTTTCCCAAATATTACACCGGGATTCCCTAAAAAATGATTGCCAATGCCATTTTATCTATTCGTGCCTCGACCTGTTTCTTGTCGTCAGACTCCAATGCCTCCCACACGCCTTGTGCCTCCATGAACACTTTCAATTTTAGTGACCATGTCGTATAGTTATGCCTTGCCAGCATGGGAGAACTGAGTCCGATCGATCCCTCCTTTGGTTTTGACACTTCCATAGTTCCCGTCTTTGTCATATACTTGGGCATACACGACCAAGCTCTAATACCAAATGTTGATTAACAGAACTGGTATACACAACACACACTTGTGTAATTTGAAACGAAAAAGGGCAAAACTTATTTGTTTATTTCTTGCTGATAGGAAATTGAAAGCATACAAGCAGAATTTAAAAAAAATAGTTGAAAACTGCTTCCTACAAACTAGCAACTCTCACCTTAAAAATCTCTCACACTCCTAACTCCTCCATAACTGGAAGACATGGGAGCATACAATTCCAAATTGAAATTGTTTTTGACATGGGAGCATGACTGGAAGACCAAAATAGAAAAAATTGATGATCGAACATAAAGTTCTGTATATAAATATTCAAAAGATTATTCATCAATATCCACTATTTAAAAAAATAAACAATCATACTACTATTATGATTTAAACAAAGTTCATTGAAAAAAAGACATATCCTTGGTCAAGTATTTTGAGTATACAATTGCAGTAGCTTCTTTACCTGACATAAAACTATTTCGAGGATTTTACTGTAATAATGTATTTTAACTTTAGTTATGACTTATTTTATATAATGTCTGTAAATTACTTTATAAATAATATATATGTATGTATGTATACAAAAATGATTAAGTAAAACCAAATTTAAAATGGAAACTAAAAAATAACCTAAGCCACTGTATGTATATAATATAAGGGCCCCTAAGCACTACATGAATTAAATTAAACCCTCCCCTACAAAATCCCAGTTTTTCCCC
The DNA here is from genome assembly GCF_009905375.1 of Apium graveolens. Lineage (NCBI taxonomy): Eukaryota > Viridiplantae > Streptophyta > Magnoliopsida > Apiales > Apiaceae > Apium > Apium graveolens. The sequence continues at coordinate 28,058 of NW_027419901.1, forward strand.
TTCATTTTTAATTTAATTTTTCCCATCAATCGGTGAGTTTTTTTAAAAAAAACTGACATCACTGTATTTTTCTTCATCTCCCAACGATCAATTTGCATACCATATGTGATATGTTTCAATGTGATTCATAAATTTTTTATTTTACCTTTTAATTTTCATTATAAGAGAGTTTTTATTGAAGTAGATATATATATAATGATATAATGTATATAATGTAACGGGTTGGGTTGTGTTGGATAGAAGTCAAAATTTTTTAAACTCTAACCCAACCCAATCCATTCGGGTTAAACAAAAATGAATCCATTAATATTTCGAGTTGATCGACTAAAAAACGGGGTGCGTTAGTTCGGTTTTACGGTTATTCGGGTTTTTGTTCACTCGAGCATACAAACCCCAACAAGTTATCTACAAAAAAATAAAAAAAAGCTATAGGGAAAAATGTAAAGGAACATTACGTTTTTTCTCCTCTGTTCCGATTTTCTGCGGCCCCTTTGAAATCCATGTGAACTAAAAAACATATATGTTAGGAACATACCACACATCCTTTTATTCAAGCATTATTCTCTTGTTATAGGCATTGCATGTTTTCAAGCTCCAAAATAAGAATTGTTTTGCCTTCATTTTATTGATAGAATCTAATTTTTATTTTTGTTTCAATTTATTTCTCTACAGTGCTACTCCTCCACTTGTGCAAATTGGAAGGTATAAGTAACTTGTAACCAGCAAACTCACGACATAATGCCATAGAGAGCAAACTTGACAAACATCCAAACTCGTGAATACCTCAAACAAATGATAAATTGAGAATATTGAATATATCAATATGAATCTTGGACAGCAAGACTAACTTCAAATCCCTTTATTTTCTAAACGGAAAGGAAAAAAATATTAAGGATTCATATGTAAGGATATCTTTTCAAAGAAGCCTAGTCACCTATAATCACTGGGCTATATTAGAATCAGTAACGAAGACCCAATAACCCAAAGTAGCTCAAGAATGGAAGTTCCTAAGTTCTATTTTTAGCAAGTATTTGGTCTGGTTGAACTTATCAGATGATAATGGAACATATGTAATTAATGTTTAGATCACAAGCCTACCGCTTATACTTTGAGATTCTACTTTCATTATGAATATAAAAAAATAAGTCAAAAAGAAAAGGCTACTTGTCAGTTAAGCTCATTTTAGACTTTATCTTCTAACGACATTTAAGATACAAACAGACAACGACGCCAAGGTGGTGGTATTTACATTAGGGAGGATTAGACTAGGATTTTATTTTCGGTGCATTGTAAATTAATGAATAATATTTATTGTAACTTATGCATAAATTCATAATTGTATGATATGTCCAATTATTTTATCTATATATTTAATATGTCGACTTAATTACTTGTTTAAATATCTGAATGATTTAATTTATATGGATGTGTACATGAACTTGATATTGCTGTGACATATTCTTTCGCACCTCTAAAAATATTTGCTACAGAGTTGGTCGCAACTTGTGGAAATCCATAATTATGTTTGTGACGGAATCCGTGGCAACATATGAGTAATTTACGATAGAGCATATGTGGTAAGTTCGTGAAAGTTGCGATAGAGTCGTCTGTAATAATATTTTATGTGAAATTGGAGCCCATCTTAATCTTGTGACAAAATAACAATTTGTCACAGAATAAAAATTTAAGACTCTGACATTTGTGACATATTTTTTCCGTCAAAAGTGGGGAAAATTGTGACATATTCTTTATATTAATTTAGTCACAATTACCGTATCCCCTTGTAGTGATAATAGCAAATAAAAATAGATTGATTGGTAAAATCATTACTCCATGTACTATCTTTTCCCTAGGTTTTATAAACTATGAAATATGGAGACTTAGTGATCTAGGATTCTTGGAATTATTTGCATAGTCCTCAGTATAAGGATGTACATTTCTCCTTTTACCATCATTATAAGTAAATCGTCTATTGTCAATGTGCCTAGGTTTCTATATCAACCGTGTTTCACACAACATCATAATATATGATGAATAAAGTGATCCTGACAAATATTGTCAAGTACATGTCGTTCTGGTTTTAAGTGACAAACACCCTAAATGGAGCCTGTTGGACTATCTATGGCTTGTTCTGATTTGATATAAACCTTGTGGTAATTTACGTATCCAAATATATTAGTATTCTCCTTGTTCGTAATTAGTAGAGATACATGTAGCTTTTATCTAACATATATTTTGGTTTACGATTCTCAAATTATTGTATTGATCCCCTCTTGTAGATTTCAAATGGTCTTGGATTCATTTGTGGATTGGTACTGCTCGCAGTGTATGCCTGGATATCGTATTTTTATTGTAACACTCCAGGTGGTGATGATGAGAAGAAAGACAAGTATGAGGTGCAGTTCCCCGCAAACACAATTTAGTTTTTGATGAGTTCATGGTTTTACACTACTAGAAATAGTAGATACGACATCGGTGCTTAGACATCGACATGTAATGCACCCGATGTTAAATCCCTGTTTAACATCGGTTTAGAAAAAAGTGATGTTAAATATGAATACCGACATCGGTCTCACATAATAGGCATTGTCTATGTTCAGAAATTAAAAAGGTCAAATATATGCTTTTAACTTTAACATCGACTGAATTTGTTAACCGTTGTCTATGATCATTTTTAAAAAAATAAAAATTTACATATCTTTTTTCCCACGGTTTCTATACACTTTCCCCCCTTTAACAGTAACAAATTATTCACTTTATCCTTATTCCCCCTTTTCTAAAATATATTTCACCCTCCTCTCTTTCTCTCCCGCGACCCCCATCTCTCCGCCGCCTCTTTTTCATCTATCTACCGCCTCTTTCTCGTCCGTCCGGCCGCCTATCTTTCTCATCACTCATCAGTCCCCCGTTTCCCTCTTAAAACCCTCACCCATGTATCATCTCTTTCTATCCTTTGGCATAAACCCTAGTTTAATCCCCAATTCAAATTTTAGCTTTGGAGCTTCAAATTGAGCTTCAAACTAGTAAGATATACTTTAGTAGAAGCTTTGGGGCTTGAAAGGAGTTTTGGAACTTTGAGGTTTTGGAGCATCATGAGATTCACAGATTTGGAGCTATGGAGCTTTCTGTAAGACATTCTTCTATCTTTTTTTTATGATTTAACTAGTAAGAAACGTATTGAAGAAATAATATATCATTTTTATATCTTTTCTTTTGTGTATGTATGTAAGAAACATTTTTTGGGGTTTTATGTTCTATTCTTTGGGGGTTTCTTTTGTGCTTGTTTGTGTTTATATTTAATGTGGTTTCTTTATTATGGATTGTCGTATTTTTTTTACATTTTTGCTCTATTTTTGGCAGAATGTGTATTTAATTATATGATATTCTCAAATCTAAACTTTTGAACTAAAGCTATAGAGCATAATTTGGAATTTTAAAGTTTGAATTTTTAAGGTATAGCTGCCTTTGCTAATTGCTAAATATGTTGTGTTTGTGTTATGGTCATATGTTCATAACTAAAGTTTCTATGTATTGTATTTTTATGTATATGATGTGTGTATCTGGCTACTTTGTCCCCCTTACTACTTTGCAGGTGTTTAACAATAGTTTGGACGAGACTGTCTATTTTCAGATGTTGTTGAATCGAGAAACTGTGCCCAACTCTCTTGTTATGATACAACCATCACTTATCTCATATTCATTTAATGGCATGCCTGAAGCAGTTATATTTGATGCGGCATCGATTGCTGCAAATTGTATTTTTTTGTTGGACTCATATTTTAGTATGGTTATATTTCATGGAATGACAATAGCGTAGTGGAGAAATATGGGCTACGAAGATTGGTGGTTTGTGATCAGCATGGCTCCTGATACAATATATTGTGAATAAGCAAAACACAGAGTAGTTGATTAGTGGTATGGAAAACTCATAATTGGATTAAAGTTTACAAGGATGGAAAACCAGTACATATAGCTGGTCTAACAAAACATGTCTAACAGATCATCAACAAATTAGGGAATCACGTCCTAATTTATCTCCTACTTATTTGTTTCCTAAACACACGTAACAGCCTCAATGACCAAGTCTGTAGCACAACGTTCACTACTGATAACATTGATTTATTTATAAATACCTAAAATAGATGAGTAAATATTATTAGATTAATAGTAATCCAACATACTCCCCATTAATCTAAATATTCTCCAAATTTTTGACTCCCAGTAAACTCCTCATTTTCTCGAACTTTGTCACTACCAAAGCATTAGTTAATATATCAGCTCGCTGCTCGTTCGTTCAGACATGCTGTATGATAATCAAACTTTGCTCAACACAATCACGAATATAGTTATACCGCAGATCAATGTGGTTGCTCCTTCCGTGAAAGACCGGATAGCGTGCTAAATCCATAGCAGACCTGTTGTCTATGTACAATGTAACTGGACCTGGTTTTATACCCATGATATGACCCAGAACCCGTTGCAACCAGATTGCCTGGCAAGCAACAACCGTGGCTTCCATAAACTCTGCCTCGCATGATAAAAGTGCCACACACCGTTGCTTTTGGGAGACCCATGTAATCAAGTTTTCATCGAGACAAAAAGCCATTCCTCCCGTGCTTTTCCGATCATCTAAGCTGCCTGCCAAATCACTATCTGAAAACCCAGATAGAATGTAATTGCTTTTCCCTTTTATATACATAAGACCATACTTGAGTGTTCCATTCAAGTAGCGATAAATTATCTTTACAGCATTCATATGTATTTCTTTAGGCCTCTCCATATATCTACTAACAATTCCTACAGTGTAAGCGATGTCTGGCCTTGTCTGCACTAGATACCTTAATCCACCTACAATGCTCTTAAAATGTGTAGAATTCACAGGTTCGCCCATTTTGTCCGTGTGAAGTTGCAGCTTGTAATACATGGGGTATTTAACAGAGTTACAATCTGCCATCCCTGCCTTCTCAAGAACCTTCTTCGCATAAGTCGACTGTCTCAATTCAATAAAACATGTGCCTTGAGTTACTTCAAATGCTAAATAATATGATAATTTTCCAAGGTCGGACATGTCAAATTCATGACTCATCTCCCCCTTAAATTTGGCAATGTGCGACAGGCTCGTGTCGGTTACCAACAAATCATCAACGTACACACCCATAATCAACGAATGATCACATTCTTTCTTTGTATAAACATCATGCTCAAACGGGCATTTAACTAAACCAAGCTGTAATAAGCATTGATTCAGATGGGAGTACCATGCCCATAGGGCTTGACGAAGGTCTTACAATGCTTTGAGAAATTTATAAACCTTGTGCTCAGAGCCTTGTTGCATGTAACCTTTGGGCTGTGAAACATATACCTCTTCCTGGATAATTCCATTGAGAAAGCTGATTTGACATCGAGATGATGGACCTCTAAATCATGTTTCACCGCAAGTGCCAAAAGCAGTCGTATTATTTCAAGTCTAGTTACAGGGGCTAACACTTCTTCATAGTCGTTCCCATGGCGTTGCACATAACATTTAGCCACGAGACATGCTTTGTGCTTGGTTACTTTGCCATTTTGGTCTTTCTTGAGTTTGTAAATACACTTAAGGTCTATAGCTTTGTGACCTGGAGGTAAATCCGTCAGCTGCCAAGTTTTATTTTTCTGGAAGGAATCAATTTCACGATCCATAGCCTTTTTCCAAATACCATCTTCGACTGCTTGTTCAAAACACATAGGTTCATCAATGCCCATCAATAGAAGTTCATCTGCCAATTCGACTTCTGTGGTGTGGTCATAGATATCATCGAGAGATCTGAATCACAGTTGCTGTTCACTGCTGGTAGTGTACACACTTGAACCTGTTGATTTTTCGTTTATGGACTGGGCATTCAAGGTGTGGCTAGTGAAGTTCGAGGTGTGGAGACCGAAATAGGTAAATTTAGCTCAGCCCCCCTTCTCCAGATTGACCAGTTTGCTCTAATGTATAATTCTACAGAATAAAATTACCTCCCCTGTCTGTTTGAGAATCTAGTATAGTCTCCCAGTCCCATGGCTTACTTTCATTGAACACCACGTCTCTACTAACATGAATGGTACTTGTGTTTGGATTGTACAGGCGAAAAACCTTCGTCCCTGGTTCTCTACCGAAATGCACCATCACTTGAGTTCTATTGTCGAGCATTTTGGTATGTGCAGTGGGAATCTTCATATAGGCTATACATCCAAAGATTTTCAAATTGTCTACATTTGGTTTCTTCCCGAACCAGGCCTCGTGAGGAGTGATAGTTGACAATGCTCGGGTTGGCAGCTTATTTAAAACAAAGAAGGCATGAGTGATAGCCTCCCCCCAGTACTGTGCTGGTACGTTTATCTCTTTAAGCATGCTCATGGCCATGGCCACTACAGTGCGATTACAGCACTCTACGACACCATTTTGTTATGGTGTGTAGGGCGTAGTGTAATGTCGCAATATGCCGTGTCCCTCACAAAATGAATTGAAATCTTTAGAGCAAATTTCTCCTCCACGGTCTGTTCTTAAAACTCGAATACCCTGTGGTGCACCATTCTCAACAAATAATTTAAATTTCTTAAAACAATTCAAAGCTTTATCCTTCGTTCTAAGCATATAGGGCCACATAAATCTAAATGTATTAATTCTAGAGTAATTTTTACAGAAAAATTTTACTGAGTTGGAAAAGGCTTACGTGTTTGCTTTGACATGAGGCAACCATCACAAGTTTCATTTGGTTGGTTGATATGGGGCATTCCATGAGCCATGTGGTTCTTAGACATCAACTGCATTGCCTTGAAATTTACATGTTCGAGACGTTTGTGCCACAACCAAGCTTCCTCCTCGCTCTTGGTTAACAAGCAGTGGTGTTCAACTTCTTTGATATGATTTTATAAAGTCAATTTGCAGACCTTTTGACATGAATCAGCAATCTCCCACAACTGTCATAGACCCACAAAATTTCACCATTCATAACCACTCGCACTACAAGAAAAATGCAATCAGACAATGGTTGAAAGACAACGGTTAAAAAAAATACCGTTGTCCTAAAAAATACAACAACGGTGAAATGATTTTGAAAAAAAAAATAGTTGTGTGAGCTTAAAGACAGACAATAGTTATCTATTAGTTCAAAAACTGTTGTCTTTGTTATGCCCTCCCATGGAATCAGACAACAGTGTGCAAACTAAAAGGTTGTCTTAGAATACTAAGACAACACGCTAGAACTGTTGTTAAATAACAACCATTTATCAGATTAAGACGATGGTTTTGCTGCTTATGTTGTGTAATTTGGACAAGTTCTTATTCTTACCCTTGTCTCATTAAAAATCAAACAACTGTGCGTTTATACCATTGTTAAAAGGAAAGGCCACAGATAATGGTCTTTTAAAGCATTATATTTATAAGATTTACACGACGGATTTATAACGCGTTGTCTAAACACCACACTTTAAAAGATACTTTTAGAGGTTGTTTTGAATTATTTATTTTTTATTCTCCCTCCTATTTTAATTTAATCTCCCACAAAATTTTAACAACTCAGCAGTTTACTTTTTTCATCTATCAACTAATAGACAACGGTTTGAGATGTAAAAAACTTGTTAGAAACTTAAACACACAATGGTTTGGTTCTTCATGCATGTTGTCTAAACTCTAGGTAGAAGATGGTTTAATAGATTATCTATAAACTGTTGTCTCTGAGTAATGTTAAAATGAAAAAAATGAGTTGTATATATATTAAATCCCCAGAAAATTAATCCAAAAGTAGCCAACCAATGACTACCTAACAAAATATCATCCAACCAATATAGACTAGCAAAAAACCCTCAATCAAGTTGGCAAATCAGAATATTTCCTCAAGTCAACAACTAATTTCAATTGGATAATTCACAAACCAAATTACTTATTAACATGTTATGTAAGCTTACTTATCACACCCAACAAATAATTACTTATTGCAGAATTTCACTCGTCAAAGCAAGTTCACTTATGGAATTATGATGGAAGAGATAACAACACGAGATGAAAGTAGTAATATATGTCCAGCTGAGCAAAGGGTGTTGCCAAGTGGAGGTGTAAGTGCTGATGGACCTCCGACAACCCTCAGTGGCACTGGCATTGACCGAATGGCATTCTTACAGGCTAATATAACAAGAGACAACACAAAGTTTGTCAATGGAGCAATTGTGGGTGAAAGAAATGTATTCCAGGTAAGCAAATTGATAAAAGTTCATAAATAAGTAAAATATCAAGAGTATTTCTTGAAGAAACTTGATGAGTTGATGTTAGATGATTACTGAGTATTTTCTTCCTCGCCGTGTCTTTCTAATACCCGTGTTCTTGACTTTTTCTGCAGCTAGAGCAGCGTCTTTTCATTGGCAGTAAGTTCCCATTTTTTAATCGTCACCAGTTGACTTGGACCAAATTCCTCCAGCTGAAGACAGTGGAAGAAGGTGCTGGTAACCCTCCACCCCCAGTAACAAGTTGTTGGCAGAGAAGAAGCAGGGTATCATATATGAACACCTTATTCGATCAGAATTCCAACCAAAACCTTGACAAGCGACCAACAGTTTTAATTAGGCATGTCCATAAAACCAATAATGCAATCAAACAGGCTTTTCCACGAAAATGGGCAAAAACGGGAAACAATGAAATCCGGATCAATAATCACATTGGTCACTGAAAGAAAAATAAAAAAACTGAACATGGTTACAAATTTAAGATTAACAGGGTTTATGGCCCATCAACACTACTGTCCAATAATTAGATGACACTGAATCCAACATATAAATGCCAGACAGTCCAAACAATCAGGAAAATGGGAGCGATAAATTAGAAAATGACAAATTCCAGTATGATAAATCATTTATAAAAATTAAAAAAACTGCTAACTTCATATATATTAAAACAGTAATCGTAATTGACACTGATTAATTAAAATTATCAAATTTTGGCAAATAATAATTCGAGAAATAAAAAAAGATTTACGAATAAATAAATTATAGAAGGCAGAGAGGTAACTCATGCTGGGGTAATTTTCTAGACAATTTAACTTAAAAGAAGGTAATTTTTACCATCATGGGAGTTGAATCCATTCATCTTCGTCCCGCATATAACTAGCTTTTTCCTCATCAAGTTCGTCAACATTGGGAAACATTGGCAAGTGCAGCTCATTCTCAAGTTCTATTTCTACTGATCCATCATTTTCATCGTCACATTGTTCATAACAGTTCTTTTCCGGTAATTTCAACATGACATACCAATGTTTTTCAAGAGGATCATCAATGTAACAAACCTGCTTAACATGTTTCCCTAGCACGAACGGATCATTTACGAAACCTAATTTGTTCAAATTAACAATTGTATATCCCAAGTCATCTACCTTAACCCCCTGGTTCATATCTACCCAATTACAACGAAATATTAGGATTCTAATTTTGTTATAGTCCAACTCCCATATACTTGTTATAACTCCATAGTAGGTCTGTGAAGTATGTTCAATATTCTTCTCCTTACCCTGTACAAGCATTGTATCTGCAACGACACAGACACCACTACACTGAACTTGTCGAGTGTCATCACGCTCCTTGGTGCTAAACGTAACACCATTGATTCTATATCCGCTAAATGTAGGGACATTCTTGTTGGGCCCTTCAGCAATCCACCTTATCTCCTCAGGTATGTTGTTATGGTCATCCAACAATTCTGATTGAATCTATTTAAAACAAATTGATAAATATTAATTATGATGTTTGCTTAAATAAACAAATAACAAATACATTTACCAGGAAAAAATATAAACTAGGCCTATTTATGATGTTTTTATTCAAATAACAATTATACCTTTTTCCTGAACCATTTATGAAATTCTGCATTTTGCTTGTTTTTAAGCCAGACTTCATCATTTTCATGTTGTTGGTATCTTGTCATCAAAGATGCCATATGCTCGCTGCGAGAAAAATCACTTTCTTTAGTATATTAATCAAAGTGCATAAAATAATGAAATAACACACACTTAAATATCACTAACTTACTCAAAATATGGTCTAATGTTTGTTGTATTTTGGAGAAAACATAAATGTGCTAGATGCAAGTCCTCATCGCTCGGCTTTATCAATGTCGCACCAGATAGAGGTCTTGCATTCTGCTCATACTTTGCATTTTGAGACACTCCTACGGTAGATTTTTCAAAATTCACCAAACACTCCACCGCCTCTTCGGCAACGTATGCCTCAGCAATACACCCTTCGGGATGAGCCGGGTTCCGTACATATCCTTTAAACGCTTTTAGATATCTCTCGAAGGGATACATCCAACGAAGGAATATTGGCCCACAAAGTTTAACCTCTCTCACGAGATGAACTGAGAGATGGATCATCACATCAAAGAACGAAGGGGGAAAGTGCTTTTCAAGCTGGCATAATGTTTCCACTAACTCACTCTGCATTTTTTCCAACTTGTCTACATCGATCACTTTACTGCAAATTGCCTTAAAGAAAAGGCAAAACCTAATAATTGTGCACCTGACTTGTTTTTGTAATACTGATCGAATTGAGATTGGAAGCAAATGATGCAATATCGTGTGACAATCATGAGATTTCATTCCAACAAGCCGAAGATTTTCCATGTTTACAAGATTCTTAATATTTGAACAAAATCCATCTGCCAACTTCATTTTAAGAAATGATGAGCAAACTGTTTTTTTTTCTGCATGCGTTAAGTTCCATGATGCCAACGGTACCTTTTCTTTCTTTCCAGGAGTCTTAGGTCTCAGCTCCGTTCTTATTCCCATTTCAGCCATATCAAGACAAACAGATTCCCTATCTTTTGTCTTCCCCGGAATATTTAGTAAAGTTCCAACAAGGGCTTCGCATATATTTTTCTCGATGTGCATCACATCGAGAACATGCCTAACTGGCAAAAATTCCCAATACTCAACTTGGAAGAATATTGAAACCTTTTTCCAAACAGGTCGAGGTTCACCTTTCTTCCATCGTGGTTGCCGTTGTTTCTTTCCAAATACATGGGCCCTTAAATGCTGTACTCTTTGAAAAACCTCTTCTCCGGTTAATGGAACAGGGGCGACCCCCTTCTCCACAGTGTTATCAAAAGCTGAATTCTGCCTTCTATAAGGATGATTACGGGGCAACCATCTTCGATGCCTCATAATCACCGTCTTACGGTAATTAACAAACCTAGTAGCTTTCGTTTCATCAATACAAATAGTACATGCATTATACCCTTTAATAACATTTCCTGACAAGTTCCCTAAGGCAGGATAATCACTTATTGTCCATAATAAAATGCCCCTAAGCATGAAAGACTCTTTCTTATAAGTGTCGTACATTTGTTTCCCATGCCACAACTCTTGCAGATCTTCTATAAGTGGTTGAAGGAATACGTCGATATCATTTCCAGGCTCAGTCGATCCAGATATTAACAAGCAGAGCATAATATACCTTCTCTTCATACAAAGCCATGGAGGAAGGTTATAAATTGATAGCAAAACAAGCCAGCTTGAGTAATCAGTACGGTTTCCATGAAAAGGATTGAAACCATCAGAAGATAAAGCTAATCGAAGGTTCCTAGTCTCTGATGCAAAATCAGGCCATTTTTGGTCGACATCCTTCCATGTTATTGAATCAGCCGGATGCCTCATTTTACCATCCTTTTGTCGCTCGGTGTCATGCCACGTCATGTCCTTTGCAATGTGAGGTGTATTGAATAAATTTCATAATCTTAGTATCAGCGGGAAATACCATAGAACTTTAGCAGGGACCCCTTCAAGTTCATCTCCTTTTTTGTTCAATTTCCATCTAGATGCCTTACATACGCGACAAGTAATTTGTTCTTCATCTAAATCGCCACGGTATAAGAGACAATTATTCGGACATGCGTGTATCTTTTCATACCCCATATCTAATGCACATAAGGTTTTTTTTGCTTCATTGAAGGAAGAAGGGATGTTGTTGCCTTCTGGAAGTAAAGAGCCAAGTAATAACAGAATATCACTGAAGCATGAATCAGACATACCATGCTTCACTTTCAAGTTGTATAACTGGACCAGAGCTTTCATCTTAGTGTACTTCCCACATCCAGGATAAAGAGGTTGATGTTCACCTTTAACATGGTTAATGAAATCAGAAGTGTCGGTTTCGTCAGAACTTTCATCAGAAGACATATCATCGTCGTCGTCCTCGTCACGTTCACCCATTCTTGAGGTGCCTTGATTGATAGATTCCGAAGTGTCGATTTCATTAGAACTTTCTACAGAATTATTCTCCCCGTGCCATATCCAACGTGTATAAGTTTGATCAATACCATTTTGAAAAAGATGGTTTTTAACTATCTGCGCTCTCCATGATTTACTATGTGCGCAGTTTACACATGGACAACTGATTTTTTCTGCATTATAACCATTCTCAAATGCAAATATTAACAAATCTTCCACTCCTTTTTTGAACTCTTTCGTTCTTCTATCCGCTTTTAACCATGACCTATCCATCTTTTAAAAGTCTGAATAGAACCTCAAATTCAGACTAAATTATGAAATCTTTAAATTTCCCCAAAATCTTTATAACTGAACCCTAATTGAAGTAAAAAAGGCATCAAAATGAATTCAAAACAGAGGACTTATATAACCCAAATGCATAAATTAAAGTACTTACCTGTCCTTATAGCTTCTTAAAAATGAATTGTGAAGTCTTTATATTTCCCCCAAATCAATATGAACCCTAGTTCAGAATCACAAAAGAATGAATTCATCAAAATGAATTCAAAAGAGAGTACATATAAACCCGACTTCATAAAAGACTGTACTTACCTGTTCAAGTGTGAAAATAAATTTAAAACCCGAGATCTTGATGTCTTGGAATCTTGATGTGACATGGATTTGATATCTAGATTTGAGGACTTGAGGGTATGAGCACGATTTTGAGCATAGATTTGAGAGTATTAGCACGAATTTGAGCATAGATTTGAGAGTATTATGGATTTGAGAGCACATGGACATGGATGAACGACCTAACTACCAAGTAAATAAATGTGTTCTTGTTCCGACAGATACATATGTCTGAACAAATATATGTCTGAAATAAAAAGTAATTAATAATATGTTTAAGTCTCAACTAAATTATTATATAAGAATTACATGGCTCATAAATTAAAATATTTTGAATAATATTAATTCATTTATTTTCTAGGACCACAATAATTTGGATTTTATGTATTTGAATAAATTAATATAGAGGAATAAATTATATAATTTATTAAAAAATAAATAATCACAAATTATTTTAACGAAATAGTATGTTGGTAATAAGAATATCGAATTTATATTACACGAAAAATTGTGAAGATGTTCTTTAATAGATATTAGTGTAGTTTGAATCGTTTAGAATGTCTTTATTATCATTTTCAATTTCAATATTTTTTATATTATTAGTGTTAAACGATCGGTAAATAAATCATCTAATTATCTTTAGTTTGTTATTTGTTTTTACAACTTGATCGTATCGACAATTGGGAGTTCCGAACTATATATTGTTTTACATAATAGTGTTTTTGAAAAACTATTGCCAAACACTAGATTAAATAGTTGTTTGTAAACTGTTACATATAACTCACTAGCGATAAGTTCGACTTTTTGGAGTTGATATCCCATGTTTATCGATATTTTCTAAATTTGTAAATATTTTCGACGATCCAATTATACGGATGTTTAAATCACCCTTTCAATGATCCAAACATATGGATGTGCTTCGAATATGAATATGATTATCATATACAATATTGATACCTTTTCTAGAAAAAGATGTTCCGATGTGTTTTTATATTAATTGAATCTTTCTTATTAAGCATATTCATCAATTATTCTAAACATTATACTTTAAACCCTATCTTAACCCCGAATAATTTTTTTTATTGTAGGTAACCCGCAGCCACTACCCTTCAGGTGCGCACTGGGTAAACCCTACGGGTTCACGCAATAGCCTGCAAACCACGTGAACCAAGCTAAACCACATTTAGGGACAGACTCTAACTCAGGAGGCATAATCATAAATTTTCCTCCCCTAGTGATCCTTATATCGTAACCGTAACTCCTTATAAGTCACCTTATCAGTCGACCCTACTTATAAGTTGAATTTACGACTTATAAGCTGATAAGTTGAATGTTAGTAACGACGTACTTTGTTCTGAATATATTTTGATTTTTTCTTCTTCATCAACTTTATTTTATAAAGTTATGTTTCAAGATGTCAATCTAATCAAAATTCATTAATTTTAATTAGATGTTGAATTGTTGAATTATAATTTTAGTGAAAATAAATGTAAAACTATTTTATTGAAAGTTGAAAAAGACTTTCATTCATAAGAAAAAAGAATTACTATCGTTGGGATCTGATTCTACTGCAGAATCAGATCCCAACGATAGTAATTCTTTTTTCTTATGAATGAAAGTCTTTTTCAGCTTTCAATAAAATAGCTTTATATTTATTTTCACTAAAATCATAATTCAACAATTCAACATCTAATTAAAACTAATGAATTTTGATTAGATTGACATCTTGAAACCTAACTTACTTATCAACTTATAAGTCGTAAATTCAACTTATATTTATTAAATATTAAAATTAAGGACATACGGTTTTAGTTTCAGTTTTGGCCAAAAAATGTCCCAAACCAAACCGTGCTCCACCCTAGTTACAACTCCATCTTTAATTATTTTAAAATTTTACAAAGAGAAACTTAATATCCTTAATTATTAGTTGTTTAATAAATTTTTATTCACAAACGTCTCTGTCAGCGTAATCTACGTTTGTTTATAGTAATATTCTTAATTATTATTATTATTTGTTTATAGTGATATAATCGAAGTCTTCGAATCAGATTATCGAACTTTTAAGGTACCAAAAATTTAACTTTTATGGATTACGTCAAATGTTTTATCAACATATGTGCACTCGCAAACATCGAACATTTAAAAATTAAAAGTTTTAAAATAGATTATTCTTATTTTTGTTTTAGATTATAGACAACGGTTTAGGACAAAAAACTCTTGTTGGAAAATATATGAGACAACGGTTTGTGTAAGAAACCGTTACACAACTACTATTTAAATAATATAGCATACGATAACGGTATCCTGTAAGAACCGTTATGTGATAGTTGATCTTACAACAGTTACTATATCTCCAAATATATGGATAATTTATATATATCTTAATTTTTGATTTTTAGGTTTAAAAAAAATTAAATAATAACAGATTTTGTTGATCGTTGGATTAAACCAGATCTGTATCTAGGCCGTTGGTTTGAAGTGAATTTTTTTCATTTTCCCTCTCTTTTAAATTTCATCTCCCCCCTTTATTTTTTAGTATCCCCCCGAAATATCCCCCCAAAAACTTTACTCCCCAACCTCCTTCTTCCCCATCAGTTACTCCTCGTCATAACTCCCCAACCCCCTTCTTCCCCATCATCAGTTACTCTTCTTCACGGCGATTTTCTTCACACAATCTTCTTCCTCTTCTTCACACAATCTTCTTCCTCTTCTTCATACAATCTTCTTCCTCTTCTTCCATTCGATTATACTGGTATGTTTCTAATTCAATTAGAGACCGTAAAGCCCTCATCTATATTTGGGGGTTTTTGATTTTTACATGTTTTTAATAAGTTTCTAAAATGCTATTCAATTTATTTGGGGTTTTTTGATTTATTTTAGAACTCTAAAACCCTCTTCAATTTATGTTGGGGTTTTTTATTTTTAACTCAATATTTTATGAGATTTAAATATTGCATGCTCTGTTTGATGGTATTGTGGAGTGTCTTTGCTTTGCGGAATGTTGCATGCAATGTTTCATGGTATTGTGGAGTGTCTTTGGTTTGTTTTATTATGTAAATTTTGCATGCAATTGTGGAGTGTTGAGTGTTGATGATGAAACCCCTGGTTTTAAACTGTAATTATCTCATGATGAAACCCCTGGTTCTTGCTATTCTCTTGTTTTTTGTTCCAAATGGATATTAACAGGGTGCTAATTTCTGTTTGAAATCTTGTAACTGTGCTAATTTCTTGTTTTTTGTTTCATGTTTCTATTGATTTTTGAGATGAAATTACTGGTTTGTTTGTTATAACTCTGCAGTCGATTAGTTAGTTGAATGTGCCCTGTGCTACTGTCCTATAATAAATGGATAATTTATCTTTATTCACATGCCGTAAGTTGTACGATTATAAGCTAGATTTTATTGGTGGTTGAATGTTTGTTTGTGTCGATCTCTGGTTAGTTTAGGCACTCAAAGTGTGTCATTTTAAGTAAAATTTATAATACGCTTTTAAGTGGGAAAGTTAAGATATCTCAGATGGTTATTCTTTTGTTGTTTTTAGGTTCTTTTACCTGTAATGTCTTTGAGTTTTATTGAGTTTACTGTCATGTTAATGTTGTACTTATTCCTTGTTTGTGTACTTCATAGGTTATGGCTACTTCTAAGAAGAAGACCAAGGCAGATAAGGGAAATTTGAAAAAGAAAGCGTCTCACAGGAATGGGTTCAAAAAGACACGATCTTCACCCCATCCAAGGACAATGAGTGTGCTAAGGGCTTTAAGAAAGACAAAGTCCACGAATAGCGAGACCTCCACTCCATTGAGTTCTCCACCAAAAACTGTGAAGAAGGCCATTTCTGAAAACTTACAAAAGAAAATATCAAAGAAAAGAAAACGAGAAAAAGTTGTTACCAAACCGGACAATACTCAAGGACTAAAACTATTGAAGCGAGGCTGTGTAACGATGCACCGAATTGTGAAACGCAAGATCCGAGGGATCAAACTTACTGTGTCTTTTAATGCAAAAGGAGAGCCATATGGTGAAGAAGGTAAAGAGATGCAATCATATATTGGAGTTTTGGCAAGAACCAAAACCCCGATCTGGCATGATTCTTGGAAATATGTTCCTAAAGAGACAAAGACAAAAATTTGGGACTGTGTGCAGGTAAAATGAATATAAATAACTTCCATTATTTTAACTTTTATTTTTATTATTTGTTCTTCATTAACTAGCACCTTTTAACTTTAAATTTGTTGGTATATGTACGTAGATGGCTTATGTTATATCTGAGTCTGCAAAAAAGTTGGTATTCAGATCGGCCGGGGCAAAATGGAGGGAATTTAAATGTCGGCTGACCAAGTACTACATTCTTCCTTATCTGGATCAACCTCAATTTTTTGCACATCCTCCTGCAGATTTTACTTTTATAGAAAAATCACACTGGGACATATTTGTTGCTGACCGCACGTCGCCTGAGTTTCTGGTATATTTCTACTTAGCTTTATTCATTTTAATATTTACTTAGTTATGATCTTCTAACCTTATTGCTGCTTTTTATGAAGAAAATTCATAAAGAACAACAAGAAAGAAGGAAGTTGAGTAAATATCCACATCGAATGTCTCGAAAAGGTTATGCTAATCTCGAGAATGAATGGGTTAGTGAAATGAAATAACATGCACATTTTTTGCTTCATATTAATTTTACAAGCATGTTTATGTTATTACTAAGGTGATCCTTTACATGTAAATGTAGACTGAATCTCATCCAGATACAGAGGAAGTAGATCGGTCGGACACTTGGATCCTAGCAAGGAAGGACGAAGATGGTAATTTTTTAAATGATGAAGTTGCAGAAAAAGCTAAGGAAATTGTAAGTTATTAATATAATTGTCCATTCTATTTGATGCACATATTTGTGTATTTTTTAATAAGGAACTGAAGTTTCAAAAGTTAAATTTTAATAAATTATATACAGATGAAGCCTTTCTATAGTTTATCTTTTTCTATTACAATGTATAATTTGAATTAGTGGTCTCTAGTTTAACTTAGGATTTGTTTGTATGCCTTTAGTGCTAGTAGCATGTTGATTGTATCATATTTAATATTAGTAGTTAATTATATATTTTAATAATCCCCTGTTCACTAAGAGAGTCAAATACACATGTTTACATTGAAAATTGGTTCAACTTATTAAATGTCAAGATTTTGTATTTTGTGTTGGTTAATATTTTATTTTAATATTTTTTTATCCTTGGATTAGTTTGTCAATGAATGTACTTACTAGGTCCCCTGTACCACCAAGTAAACTAAGTTGTCTCTTGTGCTTGCAATTGAATCTATTAAATTAAATATATTAAAGGATGAATGTGCTTATAACTAGTAAAAACAAATTGGTGTTAGTTGTGTAATATTTTAATTAAAGGATGAATGTGCTTAAAGGATGTATGTGCTTATGGTGAAAAATGTTACTGAATTTTTTGTAGAAAAAGATGAAGGAGGAGGTTAAGGAAGGAAAGCTTAAAGTTGAAGGTACTAATGATGTGTTAACAATGGCGCTCGGTAAGCCTGAGCACGGAGGCAGAGTACGTGGTCAGGGAATTCATGTGAAGCAGTCAGTTTATTTTGATCTTCCGAGGGAAAAAAAGCGAGGACAGTGGAAGAAAGGGTACGTGAGGCAATTCAAAAGTACATGGCAGAGGAGACTCCAAAAATTATTAAAGAGAGAGATGCATTTTGGGCTGCTGAATTTGAAAAATACAATGCACATTCATCGAAAATTGGTGTACAATATGATCGTAGTCCGAAACCAAATTCCCAGCAGGCAAGCTGTCACTCTAAGGGTGGGGTTGATGTGGATGTGGATGTGGCTGTAGGTGATCATAAAAATGTGACATTGATAGATAATTTGTTTGTGGATTTAGCGGTGGAGCTTGAGGATAATAAAAAGGTGGCAGGTGAGGATGATAATGGAAGGGCTGTTGAGGAAATGAAAGTGGATTCTTCAGGTGGTTCTGTATGCCGATTGGCTGTTGGATCATTGAGCAACATTGTTGCTTGTGCAACAATTGATGAAGTACGCGTTTCCGAAGGACATGAGAAGACTATCCATGGAGTAAGTCTTGGAGAAAAGAACGCAAGGGTGTCTATCACTAAAGTCATTCAAGGAGATGCTAAGATTCCCTTCCCTATCGGGGATGAAATTTTGACTGTTCAAGAAGCCATGGGAACTTTTATTGCATGGCCGAGAAACATGATAATTGCAGGAAACAATAGCAGTACTTCTCATGTTTTGGCCGCCAAGGTCAGAATGCTTTTTTAGTATGGTTAATATATGTACTATGTGTTTAGTCTGTTTTTTTAATTATTTTTATTTGCAATTGTTTTAGAAAACCAAGAAAGCCCGTGCTAAGAAAATGAAGAAGACGTATAAAGTAATTGAAGATGTTGAACCAGAGCTTGTTGTTCAAATTGGTCCGAATTATCCTTCTGCAATGAAACGTTTGTGGACGTGGGCAAAGGAAGCCTTGAGTGGTGGCCGAACAATTTCTTTTGAGCTAAGCAAAAGAGCATTTGGCTTTACAAAGAAGCAAATCATGTTCTTATCTGATATACATGCAGTGTGCTCTGGAGGTGAAATGGCCGGCTCTGTCATTTGCCTTTTTATTCAGTAAGCTTTTCATTCGAAGTTTTTTTTTGGAGTATATAGCCTTGGAATAAATATGACAATCTTTACTAAGGACTGCTTAATTTAATTTGTAGCTTCTTGAATGAATATGTGAAGAAGCATAAGATGGTCAACATGATTAGCTTTGTAGATCCGGGCACAATCGGTGCCATTGGATGTGGCAGTGCAGTGCAGAGGTCGCGTGAATTGTGTACAAGATTTAAAGATTCTAGGAAAGGGCAACATTTTCTCCTGCCGTACAATGATGTGTAAGTATTTTTACTATCCCAAGCTATTAAGCTGTTAAGCCTTGCCAGTTTTTTATTAATTTTTTTCAAGAATTTAGCTTTAATTTTGTAAGGAATGGGTTCAATTGTATAGTTAAACTCGATAATATTTGTTGAAATTTATATTAATTGCATTGGTTCAGTATAAACGTAATCAAATGCCTTGACAGTTTTGAAGTTAATATAAAAGTAATCAAATGGCTTACAGTATTTAATTGATTTTGTTATTAGATGTTAGGTTTGTTTCTAAGACGGGGGAAATTGTATAGTTCAACCTCATAATATTTCAAGTTCAAATTTGATGATAATTATATAGGTTCAGTTTTAAAGTTGATTTATTTATTGGAATTTAAATTTTATCAGTATGAGCCTTCAATTTTTGATGTTATACCTGATCATGTTTATTACAGTAAATTACACTCTACTAGTATCACATTTTAGATTATTTTTCACAAATAGTGAGTTTAAATAATTTTTAGGTTGATTTTAATTCAATAGAAATGTAATTTTTTTTATGATATTTAAGTTGTTTGAGTGACAAAAAAGCATCAAATTTAGGCTTTACTATTTAACAAGCACCTCTGTTTATTTTTTGTAACAACCACTGGACCCTGACAGTTGTCAATCCAGACGCAGAGGTAGTCTACTATATGGACCCTCTTAAACGCCGAATTGCAAATGGAGAATGGGTGGATGTTGTCGACAAGTAAGAGTTCATGTTATAAAATTTGATTATTAAGTCTTAACTTATAAATCTTGTCCGACCATATTTTGTAGTGGTTATTTTGTGTTTTGATATATCTCGTTTTGGTTGCAGTGCCATTAAAATGTACAAGGAGGATTTGAAAAAGGTTCCGAAGAAGAAAGTATTGTGGGAGAACATGGCGGTATTTATTTATTTTTGTGATCATATATTAATTATGTTATTAAAGGAGACTGGATATTTTAAATGATTTTTTGTTTGATATTTTAGGGAGTTCCAGTGCAAACCGGGAACAAGGATTGTGGCCTGTTTGTGATGCGATACATGATGGAAATCATTCATGATAAGGAGCTGGACTTTGCTAATAAGGTGACAATTGACTATCTATGGGCCTTTTCATCCACTTTGTATTTACTCTTACAAGGGCAGAACATGTTACTTATACAAAATTTTGGATCATATTTCAGTGGCTGCGTAGATCAAACCTGGTTTACACTGAGGATGACATCAACGAGATCAGGGTTGAGTTTGCAAAATATTTTATGAAACATTGTGCAAGCTAGGTCCTCGCCTTTCTTTTCTTTTGAACTTATCGTAAACTGGATGTTTTATGTATGTAGTTGGTGACAAGTAGACTCGTTTGAACTTATCGTATGTTGACAAGTAGACTCGCTTGAACTTATCGTATGTTGACAAGTAGACTCGTTTGAACTTATCGTAAAGTGGATGTTTTATGTATGTAGTTGGTGATAAGTAGACTTACGATAATGTATTTTGTGTTCGGTGGATTGCTGGTAGTTTGGTAGGTAGATCTGGTTGTTTTGGATTGTTGAACGGATGGATTATGGTATGGTATGGATTATGGTATGGTAGTGAATTGGTTTTGTTTTGGCGGGGGCCTAGATTATGGTATGATTTTGTTTTGGATTATGGTATGGATTATGGTATTTTTATTTTGGCAGGGGACTAATTTTTGTGGTTTTTTATGCAGCTGGTTTTAATTAAATATGAAATTGATATGCAAAATGCATATACCTAATAAGATAATGGTTTTTTAAAATGTTGTCTATTACTTAGTAAACTGTTGTGTTACAAATATTTCTTCAATGGTTCCCGAAAAGTAATTCGTTATCTCTTTTGTATTATAACACCACCCTAAAACTGTTGTCTAAAAGATACTTATATTACTACCTCTGAAAATAACTGTTGTTGTTCTATTATATAAATAATAGATGGATAAAATAACTGTTGTTTGGAAAAGATATTTAAAATTGGAAAGAAAATTTAGAACTTTCTCTTGACGTAAATAAACCGTTGTTTATTACTAAGAAAACTGTCATGTTAAAAATGTTCCAACAATTATTTTTCTAAAACAACCGTTGTGTCATCCAGATTGTAACCAGTGTTAAACACTGTTGTTGAATCTCCCTTATTACAACTGTATTAACAACCGTTGTCCAACCTTCGATCACACGAGTGTTGGATAGACAACGGAAAAACTACCTTTCAGACAACGAAAAAAACAGTTGTATGATTGCAAAAATGTTGTAGTGTCGGTTACCTTCCTCTGATAATTGTCCCAAGCTTATGATGTTACTTCAAAGTGTAGGTATGTAGTATACTCCGTGAAGAATCCTGGTTTTCCCATTCTTGCAAGTAATCCTGATTGATTCCTTTCCTTCGATTTTCACCAATGAGCCATCACCAAACTTCACCTACCCTTTCACTATTTTGTCTAGTTTTTTGAACTTTTCTCGGTGTCCATTCATATGATTAGTAGCACCGTTATAAAGGTACCAAGTGCTTTCTTCGACTTCTTTAAAGCTGCCTGTAGCCTTTTCTTCAGTAAGTAGAGTTACATCATCTGCAACATTCTCACTTAATAGTGCTGGTTTGTCTTTATTCAATTGTGCCAAATTAGCTTCTCCCTTTTGTTGTCTATTATTCCTTGGTTTATGACACTCAGCTGCGAGTTATCCGTAGGTGCCACAATTAAAACATTTTACTTGGTTTCTATCACAAACAATACGATTATCTTTCACCTGGTAATCACTTCCACTACTCTGTCCGCTTCTCCCTGACCTTTTCAGCTATTCTTCTCGCATGAGAAGAAGTTTTCCCTCGTTAGTTTTTCTCTTAAGCCATTCATCCTCTGTTAACAGAAGTTGTTGTCCCTCATTGTTCTTCGTTTATCCATGTAAGCGCTCTTCGTGAGCCTTGAGTGAACCCATCACTTCCTCTACTGACATGGTTTCTAAATTCCCAAATTGCTCTATGGCAGATGCAATTTGAAGGAATTTAGTTAGGACTTCCATTAATAGCTTTTTAACGACATACTTCTTTAAAGCTGCCTGTAGCCTATTCTTCAGTAAGTAGAATTATATCATCTGCAATATTCTCACACAGTGCCATTAATAGTGCTGGTTCGTCATCATTCAATTGTACCAAATTAGCTTCTCCCTTCTGCTGTCTATTCTTCCTTGGTTTACGACACTCAGCTGTGAAGTGTCCGTAGGTGCCACAATTAAAACATTTTACTTGGTTTCTATCATGAACAATACGATTATCTTTCACCTGGTAATCGCCTCCATTACTCTGTCCACTTCTCCCTGACCTTTTCAGCCATTCTTCTCGCATGAGAAGAAGTTTTCCCTTGTTATTTTCTCTCTTAAGCCATTTATCCTCTGTTAACAGAAGTTGTTGTCCATCATTGTTCTCCATTTGTCCATGTAAGCGCTCTTCGTGAGCCTTGAGTGAACCCATCACTTCGTCTACTGACATGGTTTCTAAATTCCCAAATTGCTCTATGGCAGATGCAATTTGAAGGAATTTAGTTAGGACTGCCCTTAATAGCTTTTTAACAACATACTTCTTTAAAGCTGCCTGTAGCCTTTTCTTTAGTAAGTAGAATTACATCATCTACAACATTCTCACACAGTTCCATTAATAGTGCTGGTTCGTCATCATTCAATTATGCCAAATTAGCTTCTCCCTTCTGCTGTCTATTCTTCCTTGGTTTAAGACACTCAGTTGCGAAGTGTCCGTAGGTGCCACAATTAAAACATTTTACTTGGTTTCTATCACGAACAATATGATTATCTTTCACTTGGTAATCGCCTCCACTACTCTGTCCGCCTTTCCCTGACCTTTTCAGTCATTCTTCTCGCATGAGAAGAAGTTTTCCCTCGTTATTTTCTCTCTTAAGCCACTCATCCTCTGTTAACAGAAGTTGTTGTCCCTCATTGTTCTCCGTTTATCCATGTAAGCGCTCTTCGTGAGCCTTGAGTGAAACCATCACTTCCTCTATCGACATGGTTTCTAAATTCCCAAATTTCTCTATGGTAGATACAATTTGAAGGAATTTAGTTAGGACTGCCCTTAATAGCTTTTTAACGACATACTCCTCTCCAATCGTTTCACCCAATGCCCTGACATTCGTTACCAGACCGTTTAGTCTCATATAGAAATCATCCAACTGCTCTGAATCTTTCATCTTTAGTGACTCAAACTCTGATTTAAGGGTTTGAGACTTGGCCTTTTTCACCTTATCTGCACCCAGACATAGCGTTTTAATCGCCCCCAAGCCTCCTTGGACGTCTTCTTTTCTTAAATTGTCAACATCATTTCATCAGCGATGCCTTGGTAGATGATGGCTAGTGCTCGCTTATCCATCTTGTCCTCGACAACGGCCTTTGGATCCTTAGGTTCAATCGCCTCCCATACCCCATGAGCTTACATAAAAACTCTCATCTTTATAGCCCAGGTGGTATAATTTGTTTTTATCAGCATTGGGTAACTTAGCCCAAATGATCTCTCCTTATTTTTGCTCATCTCCATTTGCTGTTAACCCTAGATGTACTTCAAAGGTGATTATGCTTTGATACCAGATGATAGAATATAATGTGAATAAGCAAAACACAGAGTAGTTAATTACTGGTATGTAATACTCATAATTGGATTAAAGTTTACAAGGATGGAAAACCAGTACATGTAGCTGGTCTAACAGAACATGTCTAATAGATCATCAACAAATCAGGGAATCACATCCTAATTTATCTCCCACTTATTTGTTTCCTAAACACGTAACAGCCTCAATGACCAAGTTTGTAGCACAACGTTCACTACTGATAACATTGATTTATTTAGAAATAACTAAAATAGATGAGAAAATATGTTTAGATTAATAATAATCCAACAGCTCCCAGGTAAATTTTGATAATAATATATCTCTGTCTAGTCAGCCTTCACTTGGTATTTTATCTATATCCGTGAACAACGGTTACCTTGAACTTTTAAAATTATGTTGAGTAGGCAAGATTTCTATTGGCAAAGTTGAATCCATCAGCAACGTATAACAATGCTTCGGAAATGGCAGCTGGTATGGACGTAATTTTCAATGATGACGTGAATCTCCAGGTGTCTATTGAACATATTCAGAGGTTGGCAGTGCAATCTTCTTGATTCCACAAAAAGAAGGAAGACTTTGAAAGAGTTGAATTTTGATCTGTAACAATGTTGGTACCTAGTTTTTTCAATTTTTTTCTGAAGTATCAGACAACATCTATGATTTATGTTACCTTTTTTTCATACATGATAGTATAAAGTTTCACATACTAACAGTTAGCTTTGTAGTATAAATACACATAATTGATTTATGTGTTCAATTCCCAGATATGCGATTCCTCATGGATTTCGTCTTTAATTTAGATTTCAGAATGTCCAATGGATTATCGAGGGAAATTGATATCAGATCACTTACTAAGCAGATAGGAATGTGCATTTATTTCATCCTTATGTTTAATTGGGAAAAGAAACCATATTTATATTGAAATAAGCATCAGAAAAAATTATATGTTGCAACTTTCTTCTTCTTCAAAAGCAGCAAGCCTACATGTTACATACTTGTCTCCTAAACTGTCAATTATTTCATTGTTCATTCTATTAATAACGGTACTGGTCTCCTGACAATTACATCCAGGTGGGAAACATTGATAATATGGCTCCTGAAGTTCTGCTCGGATCTAACTACTCCACGCCTTCTAATATTTGCGCTGTCAGCTTTGTATTTGATGAAACGGTGATGTGACACCATTTTTTTGGGAAAAGTTGTCATCCACCTCAATTGTTGAACAATATATGCAGGTGAATATAGTGCACAAAAATCCAGCCATATTATATGCTAAATATGCTTCTATTTTTACTTCTATAAGCTCATTTATATGTAGCATTTTAGGCACACCTAATGAGGAAATGTGTCCTGGACTGACCATATTGTGTCCCGCTATCAGCAGGCAAACAGTTTTTCCTCCTAAGGTAATGCAGGATCTCTATGTAATTATTTCCCTTCACCCTCTGGTAGCATCAATGTTAAAAGAACTAATTTTTAGTCCTATGTTCTTCCTTTAGAATCTTACAGAAGTAGTTCAAGGTCTTGAAGCAGCAGGAATAAATCTTCTATCCGTGAGTTCTTCAGTTTAAGATATTAAATTCTCCATGTATCCCAATATCCAACTATATCCATGCTCCGGTTTAAAATTTTAGCAAATATCAAAGATGAAACTTTTATATGCTTGCTGAACTTTTACTTTTGTTCAGTAATTCTTCCAATGCTCTTTAATTTATAAAACGTAAATATCATGAGTAATTAATAACCAATTTCCTCTTTTAATCTGCGAGAATATGTTGCCCTGGAATTCAAGTGAAAAAATAAGAGCTGCTGAAGCGCTTGAACACGAGTACTTCCATGGTATCCAGGGTCATAGATGAATTCCAATAATCATTAAGTGTTGCTTGAGGGCCCAATGAACACCTTTAGTATAGGTATCACGAGAGTCGAACTCTATTGGATGGACTTGTCGGAATTTAAGAATATGGTACTTAAAAATTGGTATAGTATGAGTTGGCTAATGGAATGCTTGTATTTTAATTGAAATGTATGTATAGTATGGTATGAGTAATATTTTGGTAATAGAGTTGTAATTTGGATGAGTACCTTTACGTTTTTGTTTGGATGTTTTTTTTGGGATGTTGCATTGTTTTGGTTCCCTGTGGTTGTAAATAGTACTAGAATGGCATGCAATTTACAGAACATTGTGATGATATATGTAAATCGATGTAAAAAAAGTATAAAAGACATCATGTAAAATAATATTAAACAAAAAAGAACTAAAAGAATGATGTGAAATAGTCATTTGACAAAAGAAACTCAATGTATTTGAAGTCAAATAACATCGAACTTGAAATGAAGGTCATGTCTTCGATTTTACAATATTAAAGAGTAAACATCGGTTAGAGAAACTGGCTGATGTTAAACAAAATAATTTAACATCGGTTTTGTGAAGAAGACTCATATCTTATCCATCATTTCACATCGGGGGGCTAATTTAACCGATGTCGGATCAAACATTTCACATCGGGCAACTAATTTAACCGATGCCCGATCTAGCATTTCACATCGGTTTATTTGAAAGAATTTTAATAAATGGCTTTTAGAGCTTGTAGGTTTCATATTATAATGAATAAATACCTCATAATATACTCATATTCACCTAAAAATACTGTAATATAAGCTAAAATTTGTTGCAGAGACATCATATTTAATCTTAAACCGATGTATAGCACTGTAATAGACATCGGTTGTTAACCGATGTCAAATGCTGATGACATTTAACATCACAAGCGAAAACATCAGTTCAGATTTTTTTAACATGGGTCATGAACCGATGTCTGATGCCATATTTCTAGTAGTGTTAATCTAAGACTCGTGAGCACTTTTTTCTTCTAGTTCCTTTAGGTTTCTAAGTGTGCACCTAATTAATTTCATAAACTCCCCTGCCTTTTAGTTAGTTTTATGGATTTTTTGAGATTGGTTTACACTATATTAGTGTGGAATATTAACACTTCTCTTGGTTGATAATGGTTACTCAAATAAGCATATTACTTTATGTTTGATGGTGCTTTTTACGGGGGCAAATGTAATATAATTTATTTATTTTTTTTGTAGGTAGCATTTCAAGTAAATATGGATTTGTGTATTTGGCTTTGAAAAGAAAAGAATTGTGTGCAACGTACAACCAATTGCTCAAGGACATTATATTTTATTGGATTTAGTGGCTTCTACTTAATTTTTGTCATGTATAGTACTATTCAATATGACTTTGTTAGTTGTTCTTTTAGTGTTTTAATGTATTTTTTTGTAATTTATTATATTTGAATATTATTCCAATTATAGTGAAATAATATGAGTTCTTCCAATAATTTTGATTGTTTTTTGTTTGAATTTTATGGAATTTAAATCGGAAGCTGAAAATTGCTGGAAACTGAAAAATCAGAATTTGGTTATTCTAGAAAACAAACTTACGACGATTTTTTATCACATATTCCGTCGTAAGTTGGCCCAACTCCCAAAATACGACATTCTTTTTGTAGGAAGTTACTAATTTATGACGTATAATTGAGTCGTAAATTGATGTTTTATTTTATCAAAGGTGGGTCCCACAAGAAAACATCCGACGATTCCTCCGTCATAAGTAACTAACTTACGTAGATATTTTTTTTCACGTCGTAACTTACATGCAAAAGTTACGACTCGTAAGATCATAACATATGATGGAATATATTCCATCATAAGTAGATTTATTATTTTATTGAGAATGTGGGCCACTGCTTCCTAACTTCCGAAGTAATTTTATTTTTTGACAAAAAATTTAACTTACTACTCGAGCAAAAACGACGAATTTGTTCCGTTGTTAATGCCTCAATTACGACGATTTCAGTTCAAAAAAATCTTCGTAAATGTCCTAATTTCTTGTAGTGATTGCAGCATGAACGTGCTCTTTCATTTGATAATTGACCTTGTTAATGCAAAATATGTGTTATCATTACACACATAGATTAAGAATCGGGCACTAACAATATTTGAGCCAATAAATTACTATTTATAATCATATTTAAAATTCCTAAATATCTGACCATTACAATTTAATATTTTACTCCTTTCATTTTAGCATTTTCTTTATTTTCTCTTCTCATTAGGCATAGGTGATAGGGGTTAACGCGGATCAGATTGGTCGGGTTAGAGGATAAAAATGACCCAGCCCACTTACTTGGGTTTGTAAAAATTTCAACTGGTCAACATAAAAATATACTTTTGACCCAACCCTATTATTTGTATATTGGGATGGATCGTGTTGGTTCGGATTGGGTTAAACATAAAAACTAACATTAATATGTGACCAATGAAAATTTTAAATACAATTCGAAAATGAAATTGCTTTTCACATGTGAGCATTACTGGAAGACCATAATAGGAAAAATTGATGATCGAACATAAAGTTCCTGATGAGTTGTGAAAGAGTATATAAATTTTCAATAGATTATACACCAGCCGCTATTTAAAAAAAATAAACAATTATACTACTATTATGATTTAAACAAAGTTCATTTAAAAAAAAAGACATACCCTTGCAAGTATTTTGAGTATACAATTGCACTAGCTTCTTTATCTGACATAAAACTGTTTAGAGGATTTTACTGTAATAATGTATTTTGACTTTAGTTAAAACTTATTTTTATATAATGTATGTAAATTACTTTATAAATTATGTATATATATATTACTATTATATTAAAGACAAAACAATGAAAATTTTTTTATGGTACCTCTTTTATACTACATCAAATTTACTGAATTACTCTGATTTTACTCAAAAGTTTTATAGCCTTAGTAATCGAATTATAATAGAAAAAGAATTAAAAATCATTTTCAACTATAACACCTTACCTCTTTTATTTCTCTCAATTAAAACAACTTTTCTAAATATCACAATAAGTTTATTTAATAAATTAAAATAATAGTATTATAACATCTAATAACTAATAAATTAGCTTTTTCACCTACTTAATTATTTATTTAATTATTATTTACTTAAAGACTTTATCAAACTCCTTGATTTTAGAAATCGAGAAGTCTTAACTACTTTACAAGAAAAACTTAGCATCATCGTCCTTATTCCTCGCTCGAGAACAATAACAATCTCATCTCATCGTTTAAGAGAAATAATGCAAAAGTCAAAATCATCTTCACCTCTAGCATATATTTTGTACAGGTTCACAGTAAAAAATATTTGTTTTATATAATTTTACTATTAATATAAAGAGAAATATACATAAACTAAGCATTATCCTACGATTCAATTACATAAACAAAATAAAAATAATTAATTGATTTTTAAGTTGAACTATTTATCTATCTATATTATTATATTAAATGCGAAATTTTATGGTCCTTCCTCCAATTATAAAATTGCACTTACATAAATATTTTTAATATTTTACTCAATTGCTCTTAATTAATCAATATCTAACCAACTACCTTTATATGTAAAATAAGTTATCTTTATTTTTGTCACCAATGAAATCATATCTTTTTCATACTTTAACAATTCTTTCTAATCTATACAGTTTGCAAGTAAAACATGTTGTCTTTTTTATTTTCTCCAAATAAAACAAATCTTTCTTTAAAATATTACGGATAATTCTTTTAAATATATGCTGATTATCTATCTATCTTCTATACTACGTATTACTATTATATAAAAGATGAAGTATTAAAAATTTTGGTACGGTACTTGTTTTTTAGTACATGCTGAATTTACCGAATTTCCCTTATTTATACCTTTTTTATAAAAATAACTTTGATAAAATTATTAGGTTTATACCCAAATTTGGTTTTATAGTATGACACTGTCTTTCATATATAAAAGATGAAACATTAAATTTTTTGGTAGGTGACCTATTTTTTGGTATACGCTGAATTTACCAAATTGCCCTTATTTATAATTTTTTTAACAAGTTTGACAACAAATGTGACCGAGTCAATCTTGCAACTTGCAACTTAACCTTTACACCCAAACGTTTTTAAAAAATTTGAGATTTAAGGTTTTTTGTTTTTATGTATAACATTGATAACGAGCAAGTAAGAACCAAAGTTTTAAAAAATGGAAAGTTTGAGGCATGTCTTAGACATGTTCCTGATGTAATTTCTTAAAACTAATTATTGGAGGTTGTTCCTTGTAACGAGGACTTAAACTTTCATGTTTGGATCTAAGTTATTTTCTTAGTGTAATCCATAAAGAAATTGAGGTGAAGTTAGATGCAGAAGTTGAGAGCTTCTGAAAAACTTGAGAGAATTTGAGAAATGAAAGTGTGAATAAAAATGAACACTTCTCATCTTCTTTTATACGAAAAGAGCTACCTGCTACAGCAGGTCACAACTCTGCCTGGTTTGCGTTAGTAGGTAACTCTCGAAAAAAGACCGAAAATGGTGCACTAACCAATCAGAAAATCAGAAGAAGGAGATAATAACGGAATAAAGCGATGCAGAGTGTCGCTTATTATATAAGTCCTCCAAGAAAAGCCTAGCTGAGGCTAAACACAAGTCATTAGTCTTAATTGAAGATTAATTAAGCTAATCACCATGATTAGTGAAACCTTTGAAGATTAGAGCAAGATCAAGTTCTTAGCTGAATAAGTTTCGTGAAAAACAAAGCATTCTTGGAGGTGGTTCCATGGCCTCCAAGAACAAGATGACCAGGCCGCATGAGGGCCTTTTTGGCCGACCAGGACCTCTTGTGGATTTGGTCTATGCACTCCTGAAGGCTTTTTGGTGGCCCTCCTAGGGAATTTATTAAAAATTCTTGGGAATTTGGCTCTCAACGTAAACTAGTTGCGTAAAGACTAGAACATCTGCGATAACAAGTTCCAAAAGATCAGAATGTCAACGAGAATAAGTTTTGTGAAGACTAGAATATTCACAGAAATAAGTTGCATGAAGAGTAGGACGTTCACCATAGCAAGTTCGGAGAATGTTCTCCTCCCGACCGACCAGGCCACCATAAGGTGGCTCCATGGCCGACCAAGACTAGGATTGGCCGACCAGGCTACATGAAGACCTTATGGCCGACTAGGACCTCCTATAGGATTGGCTCAGGGCCTCTTGATGGTTTTTCGATGTTCCTCGAGCTGTGAAATTGCTTGAAAATTCTTGCAAAGTATGGCTCCCAGCGAAACAAGTTTCGTAAAGACTAGAACCTCTATGAGAACAAGTTAGATGGAGTACAGAATGTTCAGCAGAATAAGTACATAACATTCAATAGAACAAGTACATAATGTTCAGTAGAGCAAGTACAGAACGTTCAGTAGAACAAGTACAGAAAGTTCAGTAGAACGAGTACATAATGTTCACTGAAACAAGGATAGAAGAAACACAAGGGGCTCTAGGACTATGGGTTTGGCTTCATGGCCGACCAAGAGCAGAAAAGGCCTATCAGGCCATATCAAGGGCTTGGAGCTGGATATAAGCTTTTGTAAAAAATTTACAAGATATTCACTCCTCGCCAATAGGGGGTTCTTCCCCTTGGCCGTCCAGGAGAGGCCGACGAGGCCACGTGGGGGCCTTTTTGGCCGAGTAGTCAAGATGGCCCAAGTAGTCAAGGCCCACTAGTAGTGGTCGTCAAAGTCAACGAACATGAGTTGTTCATGGGCCAGGCCCCATATGGCTAAAAGAGTAGAGATATGTGTCCAAAGAAAAAACACACTCCTATAAGGAAGGATCTAGAATTCCTTACCTTACAAAAGTCCTAATTACCATCTAAGTTGGAGACTTGTCCACCATGTCTCCCAACACAAGTCTAACCCTAGACTCATCTCTATATAAAGGGCTTTACCTCTCAACATAAAACTATATTTCTGGCTTGACTCTACAATACATAGATAAGTAGGCATCTTGTAAGGATAAATAGTCTCAAATGAGAGAACAACCATTAAAGCTCAAAGCTCACAAACCCTAACATTAATTACTAATGCACCCTAGTTTTTATTCCACAACAATATTAATCATCAAAATACCAAAATATTCAAAACCACTAGCAAATTAACTGAATTAATTGTGAAATATGTTTACTTAAATTAAAAGTTATGCACAAAGATTCGGAATTGGTTTAGCACCAATTATGTGGGTCGGTTAGAAACAGTCAGTTCTTAACAGTTGTTAAATAGAAAAAATGGATCATCTAGTGCTGACACGTAGTAGGTATTAGTCGGTTATGCGGGTCGATTATCCGCCAGTCAGCTAAATATGATCGGTTATACATAAAAGTTCGATGGCCTAGTGTTGACACATGGCGTGGGACCGCACAACTGTCACCTGACGTGTATGCGCCCCATCACGGTTTGCGGACCCGACAAGTCTGCTCGGATCAAGACATGTGTCAGGACACGTCACTTTGACCATCAAAAAAGGTCAACATCATTTTTATTCAAACCCGACCGGATTTTTAAAAAACTAACGAGGGTAAACCCGACCACCAATTATGATCGGCTTTAGCAAAAACCGATCATAATTTGAAGGAAACCGACCATTTCAGCGCTCGGTTTAAGCTCTATTTCTTATAATGCTGGCTCGGTCCATAATAGAAAATAGAAAATTACATCTATTTATCTTCCCATAAAAATAAATTATAGTCATGTGTTAGAATTTCTTTTGGATACAAATATAGAACAAGAACTGAGAATCATTTATCATGGTTCATACAGATTAAAATGTTCAACTAAGAAAATTTTGTTTCTCATAACTAACAAGAGCTGGACAATGGGAACTTTTAGGAGGGCTTTTACAACACTAAATATAGTGGACGTTTGCACCAATGCCAAAAAAGTTGATTTTTTAAATAGATTAATAGATAGACGGAGTTTAATATATAATGCAACATTTCTTTGTTGAATCATCAATAAATTGGACTCCATATATCTGTTAGCATTAATAAGTCCATCAATTTGCTGATTCATTTAACATATTAATTATTTTGATTTATACTACTGTATTAAAAATAACAAAATAGATATAAAAAATTTATATTATAGCTGACTTCATTAGGTAAATTGACAAATTAACAAATTGAAGGCCATCAATAGGAAGGAATGCTCTTATAAGGTACCTATTTTGCCCTACTTTTACCTCGTGGAACATGTGTTCTTCTGAAAATGGATAATCTTTTACACTAGCTACTTTAAAATAGATTTTGATATGTACTTATGTTAACATTTTAGCCCATGCTTCATTAGTATCAACTTTATTAGAAATTTTCTTATATACCGCATCAACAAGGCCCATTGGGAGCCTATCGAGATTATTACAAATCTTCATAACCTCAAACTCTTACACAACTTGTTGTAATGCGAACAAGAGATATAAGTCCAAAATTGGAGTTGGTGAATTCATGGACATCAGTTTATTTAATAGACAAAGAAAGTCCATCAATTTGTTGATTCATTGGACATATTAATTATTTTCATTTATACTACTGTATTGAAAACAATAAAATAGATATAAAAAATTTATATTATATCGGACTTCATTAAGTAAATTGACAAATTAACAAATTGAAGGCCATCAATGTCACACCTCAAACTACAACACACACACACTGAATAAAAGAGAACCATAAATATTACACACTTATAAGTCCAAAGGATGATAATGATCTAATAGAACCGAATAAAAATAATAAAAATCGTAAGATCTTTACAAGTTCAGAGTTTGGAACAACCCTTCTAACTAATACCACGATTATATACTGGCGGATTCCGCCTATACTATATACATTCTACCTCCGCCCTCAAATGGTCTTCACCCTTCCTACCGGTTGACTTACGGGCGGTCTGCTTGGCACGAACCTTGATTGCTAGCTGTAGAACAAGGTTAAACACAAGGAAATGAGCTACAACGCTTAGCAAGTACTAATCGTTCTACTATGCAAAATATTATCTCAAAATCATGAATTCATAAATCAAGGGGTTATGGATACTTGTAAGAATGACAAGAAGAATCATGAAGTTATAATATGAAGACATGGTAAAATTATAGCAATTGAAACATGGTATATGGAATCATGATATTGGGCAACATGTTATAGTATAAAGGGGTAGAATCATAATAATCGAAACAGGGCATATGGTATCATGGCATCGAGCAATCATGTTATAAATATCAAATCATCAAAATCATTTTAGGACGCTACGGATTACAGTCGGTGATCAGCCGCGAAGTAATCCCAAACCTCGCTGGGTTCTCAAATATAATGGGATCCCTAGGCTATACGTGAGCCTATCAATAACGTGAAAATGACTTGCGTCTGGTACCAATCCACTAAGTTAAGAAAATATTTATTTTATTTTTATTGATTTATAATATGGATGTCGCGGAGAGATTGGGTATCAAATTAATTGAATTAGATTCAAGGGAAGAACATTTGAAGGTAAAGTACAAATCAAGTTAAGAGTGATTAACAGAAGTATTTGAAATAATTATGGACATGGGGTTGTTAGAACTAAGCATTCATGGAAAATGTATATATGTGCGACATTTATAAGAATAAAGAGGTAAGTAACTTGCCAACAATTATACGCATAAGAAAGTAGTAACTTTTCTTTCAAAGTTCTAAGATTATTCGATCTTGATAGCACGAGTCTTCCCCTTCGCTTCGGAACCTACACATTATATTAACCTCATTACTATTCACCCTTTATCGACTTATACGTCTATAAGTTTCTAGACTAACCTTTACCCATATTATAACTATGATTATACAAACTTATGATTACACATTACTTAATCGCATACAATTAAAGTAATCCACATAGTCACATAGTCACGTAATGGCATGGCATATGATACTTAGCTATTATCACTTAAATCTCTAAGTACATAAGCAAATAACACATAAGAACTATCATTAATGCTTCACTCTATCTATTCTGACCTTAACTTAAACCAAAAGATGCTATGCAACAGTCAGACCCTTCACTTTTAGGTCCCCAAACACAACATACACCACTAAGGTTGCCTAATGCCACTCGAGGGATGCTCCTAAAGGTTTAAAGAGATCAATACTCTCACCTAAGTTCCCTGCGAGCATCAGTTTGCACTACCTGTGCTCTTTTGCAAAAATATCAACTTCGACATAGGGCCTTGGAAAAAACCATTTCCCGTGGATTCTTAAGACCTAACCTAACTCTTAGACTTGGTTTCAGGGCAAGGCCTCACCTAGGCCTCTCTAGGGTTCGCCCCAAGGCTGACTCTGCCCAGCCCCCACTAGAATTCAAATTGCTCTTTTTTTACTTACATAAAACCCACTTTTCTCATTCAATTTTTAATTTTAAAGGTTTTTTAAGCTTCCTAGGGATGCATTATACATATTTAAGCTACCTGTTTTGACTTACTTTTACCTCGTGGAACATGTGTTCTTCTATAAATGGATAATCTTTTACACTAGATACTTTAAAATAGATTTTGATGTGTACTTATCTTAACATTTTAACCCATGCTTCATTAGTATCAACTTTATTAGAAATTTTCTTGTATATCGCAGCAATAAGGCCCATTGGGAGCCTATCAAGATTATTACAAATCTTCATAACCTCAAACTCTAACACAACTTGTTGGAACGCGAACATGAGACATAATTCCAAAATAATATGACACTTTACTTTCTAGGCCGAACCTGCACAAATTTGTTTTTGGATTTATATGGCTTCTCCGTAAAAAAAAGAATATTCTATAATTTTCTTTATGTAGTACTTTGGTTGACACATACCCCCATACCAAATTATCCTTGTAAACGAATAACTACAAATACCTTGTTCTTTTTCCTAGAATCGATTTGTTCGCATCCTGTACCACCAATATTTCTGCAGAACCCATTACATGTACACGATTAGGAAGACTTATGATACAAGACAACAAATAAAGAAACCAGCTTCAATGAAAGTTGATAACTACATGACTGCTGTAAGGGAAGGAACCAGCTTCAATGAAGGATGAAGAATGGAATCTATTTGATAGGCAGGCTCTTGGGTTATCGGATTGACTTTGGCGAAAAATGTTGCTTCCAATATCGTCAGGAAACGAAAACTTATGGTTTGATCAAGGTTTTGTAAAATATGTTTGAGAAACTGTATGCTTCAAATAAGGGGTATTAGAATCGCTTGTTACTTGCCGCAAGATTGAATGAAGGAGATCGTGTTGCTGACCATGTGAATGAATTTAGTTCCATCCTAGCAAGATTGGTATCAGTTGATATTAAATTCCATAATAAAATACAGGCCTTGTTTTTGGAGTACTCATTACGAGATAGTTGGTCAGGTTTTGTCACTACTATAAGTAATTCATCCGGGAGCAGTAAGATGACTTTTGCTGGAGTTCGAGATTCGATTCTTGGAGAAGATATTCATAGAAGAAACTTAGAAGAGTTGGCAGGTTCCTTGTTCAAGGCTGAGAGTAGAGAAAGAAAGTTTATAATAGGGTAGGATACGGGCGTAGCAAATCAAAGTCACAAAAGAGAGGACAAACCAAAGATCTCAAGGATATTTTTTGTTGGAATTGTCAGAAAAAGGGTCACTTCAGAAATCAGTGCACAGCTCAAGCGATCCGAAAGGAAAGAGTAAAGAGGATAATTCAGCTAACATAGTTGAAGAAGTGGTGGATGATGATACTTTGATTTGTTGTATTACATGTTTCGTTAAATCATGGTTATGGATTAAGATGCATCATTCCATTCTACCCCTTGCAGGGATTTAATGTTAAATTTCATATGTCGAAATTTTGGTAAAGTCCATCTTGTTGATGACGAGACATTGGATATTGTGGGCATAGGATTTATTAATCTCAAAACCTCTTTGGGAACTAGCTAGACTTTGAAAGATATAAGGTACATTTTTGGACTGAAGAAAATGTTGCAATCTGTAGTCAGTTAGATAAGGAAGGTTATCGAGTTACTATCGGAGACAGAAATTGGAATGTTATAAAGAGCAATCTAGTTATTGTTCGTGGAGAGAAAAAAAGGGACTTTGTACATTGTTGAAGAATCCAACTATAAAGTAAATATAGTTGCTGATGAGATTGGGTCTTTAACTTTATGGCACCGAAGGTTTGGTCATATAAGTGAAAAGGGTATGAAGTTGTTAACTTCGAAGGGGAACATTCCAGAGTAAAAAATATGGAAATTGGGTTCCGTGAGCCATGTTTTCTTGGAAAGCAGAAATGTGTTACTTTTAAAAAATCAGGGAGGACCCCGAAGCCTAAGAAGTTGGAGCTAGTTCATACAGATATATATGGTCCAACAACAGTTGCGTCTTTGGGCGGATCTTGCTACTATGTCACTTTAAATTAACGATTTCACTAAAAAAGTATGGGTTTATTTCTTCAAAAATAAATCAGATGTGTATTCTACTTTGAAGAAGTGGAATACTGAAGTTCAAAATCGGACCGATTTGAAGGTGAAGATTTTGATGTCAGATAATGGTGGTGAATACAGTATTGATTAGTTTAAAAGCTATTGAACAGAATTTGGGATTAGAGTCATTAAAAATATTTCAGAGACACCACAACAAAATGGTGTTGTAGAGCACATGAATAGATCCTTGAATGAGAGGGCCAATAGTATGAGATTACATGTAAAATTGCCAAAGATATTTTAGGAAGAAGTAGTTAAAATAGCAGTGTATCTTATAAATAGAGAACCTTCAAGTTCTTTAAGGTTAAAGAATCCTGAAGAAGAGTGGCTGCAAAAGAAGGTAAATCTTTCACACTTGTAGATGAGTTTTTGGTTGTATTTCTTTTATGCGTGTTAAATATTATTACATGGATAAAATGGCTCTGAAAGCAAAGAAGTGTATCTTTATTGGTTATGGTTCAGATGACATGGTTTACTGTTTTTGGGATTAACTGACGAAGAAGGTCGTTAGAAGTAGAGATGTTACTTTTAGTGAGAATGCAGTGTATAAGGATAAACTTGTAGACGATTCTGAGTTTATAAAGGAACAACCTGAGAAATTGAAAGTAGTGCTTGAAGATATTAAATAAATAGATCTACAGGCAGGAAATAGTGGGAGTTGGTAGAATGTCCATGACAGGCTTCCAATTACCCGACAGACTGAGGTAAGAAAATCTAGGATAATTATAAGGCCACCATAAAGATATCCTCCTCCAGTATATTATATATTATTGATAAGGACAAAGAGCCTCAGTGTTATTCAGAGGTAGTACATGTGTATAATTCAGTTCAGTGGAAATCAGCCTTGGATGAAGAGATGAGTTCTCTTGAGAAGAATGAGACATGGTCTTTAACAGAGTTACCAGCAGAGAAGAAGGATTTACATATTAAGTCGGTGTTCAGGATCAAAAAAGAATATGATGGTAGCAAAAGATACAAGGTGAGGTTAGTTGTCAAGGGTTATCAACGGAAAAAGGGTAATGACTATATTGATATATTTTCCCCAGTTGTTAAGATGACTGCAGTTAGAATTATGTTAAGTATTGTGGCTGCAGAGGAGTTACATCTAGAGCAACTGGATGTTAAGATCACGTTCTTACATGGTGATCTTGAGGAAGATGTCTACATGGTTCATCCAGAGGGATTTCAAGTAGTTGGGAAAGAAAACCTTGTTTGCAAGCTTATGAAAAGCTTGTATGATTTAAAGTAATCACCAAGGCAACGGAACTTGAAGTTTGACAGCTTAATGATGAAGAATGGGTACACGAGGAGTGTATGGATCATTATTGTTACTTTAAACAATTTGATTCATCTTATATCATATATTTATTATATGTTGATGACATATTGATAACATGATTTAACATGAGGAAAATAAACAGGCTAAAGAGACAGATTTGTGATGAGTTTGAGATGAAGGATATGGGTGCAACAAAACAGATACTTGGTATGAGAATCATAACGGATAGAGTTGAAGGTACTTCGAAATTATCTCAAAAGAAAGATTTGAGAAATTGTTGCAAATATTTAGTTTCCAGGATGCAAATACCACAAGTAAATCTTTGGCGAGTTACTTTAATCTCACGAAGAGGCAATCACCAAAAATGGATGGGAAAAAAAAGATATGGCTAAATTTCTCTATGCGTGTGCAGTTGGAAATTTGATGTATGCTATGGTATGTACAAGACCATACATTGCTCATGTAGTGGGAGTCGTTATTAGGTTTTTGTCTAATCCAGGAAGAGAGCATTGGGAAGCAGTCAAGTAGTTATTACGCTACTTGAAAGGAACATCCAAGGTTGTATTATATTTCAGTAAGAAAAATGTTAACTTCAAAGGATTCCCTGATGTTTGGGTGGATGTTTGGATACAAGAAAAAGTACAATGGGT
Source organism: Apium graveolens (assembly GCF_009905375.1). Classification (NCBI taxonomy): domain Eukaryota; kingdom Viridiplantae; phylum Streptophyta; class Magnoliopsida; order Apiales; family Apiaceae; genus Apium; species Apium graveolens. The sequence goes on from NW_027419901.1 coordinate 67,752, forward strand.
TATATTTTTACTTTGGGCGGCACCGCAGTTAGTTGGATATCTCAACTTCAAAAGAGTGTTGCTCTTTCAACCACTGAAGAAGAATATATGTTATCTCTGAAGTTAGAAAGGAGATGATTTGGTTGAACAGTTTTCTTGAGGAGTTGGGCAGGAAAGAGGCAGACAACGCTTTGTATGGCGACAGTCAGAGTGCTATTCATCTTGTGAATAATCTTGTGTTTCTTTCTAGGAAGAGGCATATTTAGCTAGATATCACTTTACAAGAGAGTTGATAAGCAATGGTACTTTGTTCTTAAAGAAAATCCTTGCAGATATGTTCACTAAGGTGGTAACCAATGAAAAGTTGAAGTTTTGCGTAACTTCAACTAGACTTCAAAATTGATTGATGAGAGGGCGATGCACTAGTTAGAGTTATTGATTAGATTATTGATTATACTATATTCACAAGAGTGAAGTGAATATGTCATCAGACTCCATGTGGAAGATTGTTGGGTTCATGGAGTCTATTAATTAAGTCCATGAAAATAGACTATTTAGATTCAGATTCAGGTTATATTATGGATTGGTCTACTTTTCAGATTTGGAGTATTATTTGATTTAAACCCAATTTCTTCTCTTATAAATACTCATGCAATTATAAAATCATAACATAACGAATTGTGAGAGATCAATATAAAATTAGTGCGGCTTGTGTAGTAGGAATTTCCGAACCATATAAATATTTGTCTTGCGTGATTGTCGTTTATTTTTTTGTTCTTGCGTGATTGGGTTTTTCTTTCATTGTTGTACAATCAATAATTGTAGATATGTTTATTATAGCAGGAGATAATTTTGACAATAAGAAAAGTGTGTATCAAAGTAGAAAAAGAGAAAGGAATATTTAATTTTTGTAGGGTAAAGAGTGTTAAGTGCATCGTAAAGTGAAAATAATTTTTTCCCATATTTTGTACATTAATTTTTTTATTCTCTCTATAATTATAAAACCTAAAAAAATAGGGCCCTTTAAAGTTTATGCCCAAGCCCTTCGTCACTACTATCCTAACGACAAGACTTGCTTATAAATTTTAAAGTTTATTTAAACAGTTTGGTTTTCCTTACTTCTATCTCATTTTATCATAAATTGTGATGCTTTATTTGATAATTCCTAAATGCTTTAACAATATGATGATAAGTTACATAGTTGTTTAACATATAAATATTAACAATTTTCCAATATTAAGAACATAACTTCTACTTACAAAGAACGAAAATATAAATTCCTTTTAAGCTAATACTTATATTCAATCTAATTAGTGAATACACTCTTAAAATATAATATTGTAATATCTAAGTAGATTGCTAAAGTTAATAAATCTAATATAATACCCACATAAAATTTCGACCCGATTAATTCCTTTAACCATAATCGAGTTTAACCTTGATTAATTAACAGCCGTGAGATATACATAAGATCAACCAATCTGATCCGTTGATATAGGATGATACTTATATATATATATCACATCATGTATTCATTTTAGGGTTTTATACCCCTTTACCGCCGCTCTCTCTCGTTCATATATCTTATCAAACCTTCTCTTTCTTTGGCTTAATCTCTTAATTTCTCCTGCAACTATTTATAAAATTAACTAGTTTATACATCCAAGAGGCTGGTTAGATAGTTGTTTATGTGTATTTATGTCAAATCGCAAGATATATAACCACTTCCCATTTCCATTCAAACAATCAAGTTTGAAAAACTGGTCTCTAGAATTTTATCATATTTTATGAATATTTTCAATCCCCTCCATATAAGAAATCTCATTTTCCATTCTTTACATTATCCCTCGGTACACATCCGACCATCTCCATCTTGGTATGTATGTCAAAATTTTACAATCTCTTTAAATCGATATATGTGCTGAAGTATTAATTATGTACAAATGTAAGTCTTTCTTCATCAGTTGATTACATCCTATATAACACAACACTAAACCAACAAGAATCTCAAAACATTATGTCACCATGTTATGTTATGTCCTGTTTTATTTATACGTGATTTATTATTTTTTACTGGTTTGCGAATTTTTACAGATTTTCAGTATTCCGCGACACCGATATTTTCATGAAAATTGAATTGCATCACGACTTTGCTCAAGTTCGAAGGTTAGCTATATTTTAATTTCTTAATTAGGACAAATTTATAGTCAATTCTCATTGCCTCGGTTAGGTGTGATTGAAATAAAATTTTTGAACTTATATTTTTATCAAACTAAAACGGGTTTAGTTCAGATTTATTTTGCTCTTAAATAAAAAATGAATCCATATTCGAACTTAGTCGAAAATCTGAATATTTATATATGGCATATTGTTTCTTTTGTTCAATTTCTAATTCATTTTCAAATATCCATCAACTGTGTCATGTTTCTTAATGATATCAATTTTGGATATTGGTATAACGAGATTTGGATCAACTTTACGTATTTACTGAACATGATCTTTACCCCAATTTGATATGAGTTTTCTCCGCAAAATACACATAGTAAATATTCAGTATTCTATCATGATTTGAAAATCTTTATTGCTCAAGTGACCAATACGTATTTACTTATATGTTTATGAATTATTTACAGTAAACAATGAAGTAAATGCTCCAGAAAAGATGGAAGTCTCTGCACCATGGTTTACCTATCGGTAATACTCTTTCATATATTTTTCATTTATTCCAAAATTTTCAACACTACACTTTAGATATTTTTATTATTTTGCTCTTATATGTACCCTTACATGTACCCTCGTATGTACATGGTACCAATCCCATGCCAATATATTGAAATTGAATTATTATAAATAAAGTTGGTTGTAAACGTGTATATGGTGAACCGCCCGGCCTGATAATGACATGGTTTATTATGAACTTGAATTCAAACAAAAGAATGTGTGACCTAACGAGATCGGGCCGAGCTATTAACATTGGTGGCTTGAGCTCGGCACGAGATCATTAGACTTGAACTTGGCTAGTTAAATCTCAAAAAATTGACATATATCCTGATTATTAATATTTTATGTTTAAAATTACACTCAAATATGTAATCCATGAATCTTTTGAGAATAATAAATTCAAATTTAAGCTTTTTCAGTTGTGTTGAAAGTGATAATTATAGTGGTCCTAATGGTTGGGTTTGAACTTTTTTTAAATAATAAATGTTATTTTTCACGAGCTGTTTGTTAATGGCACGAGAATGTCATGGCTTGTTTTTATTTGATGAAAGATCGTGTGTGGCTCGATTAGTTTAGGAACTCGAGGTTGATACATATTTTTGCGATAGCTCATCTTGGCTTGTTAAGAATAATATTAAGCTAAGGAACAATTACAATTTAATTAAGAATATGCTTTATTTTCATTTTTATTGATGATAAATAATTGATCAATGTAATCCTTTCATTATGTTTTCTAATGGTGAAAATACTCCAATAGACAAGCCACCGAATTAGATAATTACTTTAGGGAGAGAAGAAGAAAGTGAGAAAGATGACGGCTGGGCTGATCATTGTAACGAGAAAAGGAATGATGTTAGTTATATATACAGAATTATTCTATATTTTTTTGACAATATAGAAGAATACGAAGATAGAAGATAGAAGAATTATTTAGAATTGTTTGTAGTTTATCCTGATTAAAGGATCAACTAAAAAGGTACTATTTCACTTAACTAACAAGGATCTTTTAGAAGGGCTCTTACAATACTATATATACAGAAGCATTTGCACCAATGCCAAAAAAAGTTGATTCATCAGATGGATCAACTGATAGACGGAGTTTAATAATACATCAGTTCTTTGCTACTCGATAATTAATAAAATTATACTCCATCAATCCTACACAATACTACATGACTTCTAGTGACCTCAGAAAAATGACTGCATTGAGTAGGCAGCTATATATATCTTTAAAAAATTTAAATGATTAACGTATGCTTCTCACCTTTTTCTATGAACATTGGCTTAAGGAGAAAAATTAAAATGATCATAGAAGAAGATTCAAGCGATGAAGATGACGAGTACTACCAGTGTGATCTTCATGGATCTGCCGGCTTAAACATGACACCTTGAACCATGCTCCAATTATTTGTAGGTTTTCAATTTACTATGAAAACATGCTCCAATTATTGGTTGAGATTTGTAGTGTTGTTAATATTTGACTGGTACTTGATTTGTAGTGTTATCTAATGTATTTTAGGCTTTACTATATTTTCTAGTTGCCTCATATATTTTACCTAAATTTGCAGAGGGAACTTGGAAATGGTAGGCAGTCTAGAGAAAATGCCAAAATCTAGTGAGCAAAACATGATAGAAAGAATTATGAGGTTCCCATGTTGCAAATTCTAGGAAATTTACAAGATCATTTCATGGTGTGTCACAAGTGTTATACTAGAGACAAAGATACTGAAATTACTAGTGGTTCTTTTTTATCTACATATGTCATCTGAATTGTTGTGTTTATAGATTAAGAATTTGATGAGACGATTATGAAATACATGTGCTTTATATATAAGCTTCTGCAACTGATCGATCAGATTTGAAATTTAATTAGGATTAATAGTTGCTGATTTGCTATGTTGCGTAGATAGTATTTATAAGGTTGATAGAGCTGCGTACTAAGAAGATGACTACAAGATACATGTTCTTTCTACATCAAAAATAAGTTGTAGTACAAAACATTGCTGCTTTATAAGAACTAATTTCAGAATGTTAGTCTACCACTACCATCAAGCTCATTGATTCCTACCATTTCCATGTTCACTCTGCAAATTCTTGGTAATTTTTTAACCCTCAGGTTTTCACGTTGTAACTTGTACATATGTCAACTTTTTTTCAACAATTTGATTTTATTTACTTATATTTCATTTTATCAAGAGTTGTGATGATTACTAATGCCTATGTTGATCAAATTAAGAGTTATTAAATATATAAAATATTACCAGTTTCTCAATATTAACTATGTAACTTCTACTTACATATGAACCAATTCCTTTTTGAAAAACGCATTTCAATATACATGTATGTAATTATTATGTTGATTAATGGTTAATATCAATAAGCAAATTAAACTCCCTCGGTAGAGAAAGATGCTATAATGGTTTAACCCCATTAGATATAATTTATTTAAGCAATTCTATTGTTGAAAGTTTTCTATTAACTTTTTTTTAACCAATATGACACCATTGATTTTATTCTCATGATAGTCTAAAAAAAGGTTATGCCAAAAATCATTTATAAACAACAAAAATTATATAAAATATTTTCACAACAACATAAAAATAATAGTTTTAAAAATTTTAATGTTAAAATGATTTTTAAATTGAACCCTAAATATAAGTTATAATTATATGTACTATTTTTGTTGAATAACAAAACTTCTATACACAACAAACACCTGTGTAATTTGAAATGATAAAGAGTAAAACTGATATGTTTATTTCTTGCTGATAGAAAACTGAGAGCATACACGCAGAATTAAAAAAAAACAGCTGAAAACTGCTTCCTACAAACTAGCAAATCTCACCTAAAAAATCTCCCACACTCCTAACTACTCCATAATTCTCCAACAAGCTACTGACCCATTCCAATACTACACCGTGGCTAACAGATGCCTATTTATTAAAACAAATCACAATTTAAAATAAATAAATAATAAGTTTAGATAAAATCCAACAAAACACCCCTTAATCTAAACTTATGCAGCCAGCTTCTTCATGCCAAGAAACTCAGGCATTCTCTCAAACTTGACAGCTGCAAGCGCCTTACATGCTTGAGTTTGATCTCTCCTTTCTCATGCATTCCCGGATAAAATGGTACCGAATGTCTATATGTTTACTACGGCGATGGAAAAATTGAATCTTAGCCAAATCTATAGCAGACCTGTTGTTCAAATAGATTATTACAGGGCCTGGTTTCACATCAACAATCTAACTGAGTAACATCCGTAACCAAACTGCTTGACATGCTGCAGTAGTGGCATCCATGAACTCAGTCTCACAAGATGAGAGTGCTACAAACCTCTATTTATGAGACACCCAAGTTATTAAACTGTCATCGAGATAGAACACCATACCCCCAGTACTCTTCCTGTCTTCTATATTTCCTCCCAAATCACTATATGCAAAACAATATAAAATGTAGTTTCCCGAGCCTCTCACATAATTCAAACCATATTCTAGAGTTCCTTTTACATATCTTAATATTCAATTCACTACATTATAATGAAGAACTTTGGGTCTCTCCATATAACAACTAACAATCCCTACTGCAAATTCTATCTCAGGACGGGTATGCACCAAGTATCAAAGGCCTCCTAACATATTTTTAAATTGAGTAGGGTCAACTGGATTCCCATCTTCATCTTTATGTAGCTGTAATCTCTCCTCCATTGGATATTTTACTCGATTGCACTCCAATAAACCTGCCTTCTGCAGAATTTTCTTCATGTATGTTGTTTGCTTCAACTCTATGCCATCTTTCCCTTGCTTAACCTCAATTCCTAGATAATGTGAAAGTCTTCCCAGATCACTCATCTTAAAGTTTCATCCCTATATCGCTTTGTATACATAGCTGGTTCATACGGACCCTTGATGAAACCCAACTTTTTTAGGCACCGGGTAAGCTTCGCATACCAGGCCTTTGCAGCCTGTCTCAAACCATATAAAGCTTTTACCAACTTATAGACAAGATGTTCCTTTCCACTTTTTATAAACCTTCAGGTTGGCTCACATACATATGCTCACTGAGTTCGCCATTGAGGAAAGCGTATATTACATCAAAATGATGAATCTCCTAACTGTTCTTAGTTGCGAGTGCCAACAACAGCCTTACCCTTTCAAACCTTGTTAACGGAGCGAACAACTCTTTATAATCCACACCTTGCTTCTGAACATAGCCCTTTGCTACAAGCTGGGCCTTGTACTTAATAATTTTTCCTTTTGTGTCCTTCTTCAAATTGTTTACCCACTTTAACCCAATGGGTTTGTGTCCAGCAGGCAACTCCACCAAATTCCAAGTGCCATTTCTTTCTATAGCTCGGATCTCATTTTGCATTGCTTTTTCCCAACATTTTTCTTTAATTTCATGACTATAACATACTGGTTTATCCACTCCAATTAACATTAGTTCATCATGTAATTCCACTTCCTCAGTATCGTTATAAATGTCACTGAGCCGTCTATAACGTGTAGTCTCGCTTTCTTCTTTGGAGAGTTGACTGGAGTAAGGAACATGTGCTTAAACTGGTGTTGCAACTTCGAAATTATCATTCACTGAAGTTGTTTCTTCGAAATCGTCATTATTCTCTTCTCCTGAATTTCCTTCGATTAAAACAAATGATCCTTGTGCAGAGTTTTCTTCAGACTCTTGTTCCCAGGGCCAACTTTTATTTTCTTCAAACCAATATCTCTACTAACATATAAAGAATTTCTTCTTGGGTTACACAACCTGCAAACTTTGGTTCCTGGTTCTTTTCCTAAATAAACCAATATTTAACTTCGATCATCTAGCTTACTCACATGCATATTAGGTATTTTCATATGAGGAATGGATCCGAAAACATTCAAATGTGCAAGATTTGGTATTTTACCAGACCATGCTTCGTACGGAGTCTTGCCAACGAGTACACGAGTGGCTAGCGATTCAGAACATATATTGAGTGCCTCACTGCTTCCCCCAAAAACTTGCACGACATATTTTTTCTTTCAAAATGCTTCTCACCATTTCTATAACAATCCTATTTTTCCGCTCCACAACACCATTTTGTTACAGAAATAAGGGGATGTGTAGTGCCTTTCAACACCGGCTCTCTCATTAGAGCAAAACTCCCCGCCCCTGTCTGTCCTAAACACTTTGATTCATCATTCAGGTTGATCTTAACATAAAGCTTTAAACTTTTGGAAAGATTCAAATGCCTCACCTTTTGTTTTCAAAAAATAAACTCACATCAATCTGCTAAAGTCATCTACCAACAAGAAAAAGTACCTGTTGCCTCCAGGGGTGGGTGGTGATATAGGACAACAAATATCTCCGTGCACAAGGTCTAGGATCTTTGAAGCATTAAAAGTTGTCTGCTGTGGGAATGAATTCCTGGCATGTTTTGACATTGAACACCCTCTACAAATTTCTTTAGGTTCAACAACCTTCGGAAGGCCATGTGCCATCTCCTTCTCAGACATAAGAGTCATGGGTCTGAAGTTCACGTGTCAAAGTCTGTGGTGCCATAACCATGACTCATCTTCTATTTTTTGCCATTAAACACTCTGATTTGCTCCCCCTCGGTGATCAATTTATACAACATGTTATTTGAGCATTTTCGATCACCAAACCTGACTTCCCCAATTACAATTTCATTTAGATCAACAAATTTCGATCGTAACCCGGTCATATGATTGCTTGCTCCGTTGTTGAGATACCACAGGTTAGACTCCGTCCTCCTTTCAGCCTCCTGCTTCAATTTTGGTGTCACATTGTTTTCGTCTAGCAGAAACATGTTCTTTTCTTTTTCACCACACTTTGTTCAGAATAATGCTGGCTTGTTGTCATCAGCATGAATCAAATTAGCTTCTTATTTTTGTTCTTTCTTACACTTTGATTTTCAACATTCTGAGGCATAGTGTCCCAAGATACCGTAGTTGAAGAACCTTACTTTACTTTTATCTCGACTTCCTCAATTCTCATCCTTATTTCGATACTCATTGTCATGCCTGCCCTTCTGGTTTGGTGACGTTTTCTTTAACCACTCCTCTCTTGTGAGCAACAATTTCTCATTAGATGCTTCTCTATTTGACCACTCTTCTTCTGTCAAAAGCAGTTGTTTTCCAAAAGTCTCTGTTAGCCCACGAGTTCGCTTCTCATGAGCTTTTAGTCGCCCAACTGTTTCTTCCACTGTCATCTCCTCAAGATGGCCAAACTATTCAATCGTAGAGGCAATTTGGAGGTATTTAGGTGGTACTGCTCTCAGAAGCTTCTTAACAATATATGACTCTTCCATCATCTCACCTAGAACCCATATGTTCATCATAATTCCACACAACTTCATGCCGAAATCATCAATTTGTTCTATTTCTTTTATGCTCAAGGACTCCAGCTTGGCTCTTAAGGTTTGTACCTTAGCCTTTTTTACCCTGTCAGGTTTTAATGGCCTCCCAGACCTCTTTAGCCGATTTCTATTCTACAGCGGACAATAGAATGTCCTCCTGGTATGACGCCCTCAAAACCCGGGATCTAGATTTAGGGGTCACTAACCGATAAACCAAAGTATAATAAACACAGCAGAATAATATAATAAACATGACCCCTTGCATACAACTGGATCGATCACAGGTTATAGTATGAAACAAACACTAATACAAACCAAGTGTTTATTAGAAAATATAAGTCGAATTAGTTTTACAAACTCTTCAAATATTATTAAAAACCTCTAGACTATTCAACATCCCAAACAGTCTACCTGTAAAACATACTATTCAAAAGCACTCGACTTCTGATCATACCTGGAACTCAGGCCTGCTCTGGCCTAGCTGAAAGAATCAGAATAATAAACAAGTATGAGTGAAAGAAATGCTCAGCAAGAAGTATATAGCTTATGATTTAAAATAACAACAACAATATACCTGATGAACAAAACCAAATAATAGTACCTGAACAGTATAAAAACTAATATAAATTTTGATAATAAACAATATTCTTATATATATCTTTTTGTTTTGGATTACAATCCTCGAACGACGGTATGTTGCCACCGGTGATTAGCTGCGGAGCAACACCGGCATGCCGAAGTATATCCAACTAAACAAAGGGTTACCCAAGGCACATATCGGCCTAGCAAGGTATTATATCTTGTATAATACATAGCTCACACTACACCGCCGCCACGGCCTCTTACGCATCCATCCAATCCATAAAAACATATTTTCATCAAAGGAGTCAAATCAAATGACATCCGTACCAACATAACTCTCCATTTCTCATGGTCCAGAGTTATATCAACAACCGATGGCGAAATAACTAGAACAATTAGCTATTCGCTAATCTCAACTCAAAGTGTCACTGTATAGAGTAATTTATAGTGAAATGTAAAATGTTTAACTATTCTGAACTTAGAATAGTATAGAAACTGATATAATAGAGTTCAGAGTCAATATCACTTGAATGATAAGTGAAGATATAGATATTTGCATAACAGGAATTATAATAAACATCACTGGAACAATAAGTTAAGGTATGAATACTTGCCTGGTATGCTTGATAACCTTTCACTAAAACCCTGGCTTATAGCTGCTGGCTACTGACTCCACCTAATACTTGACTGCACTCCTTGCTATTTGTTCTATAAACGAAAGGACTATCTTAATTAATAGAACTGAACTCAATTGACGTAACTATACATCTTGACGTCTACCCCATCATTTATAATTAATCATGGTATTCTAAAACTATAAACAGATAGCATGCATATCACATAGCACGTAATCATGTTATTCATATAACATATATTCATATTTTACATGTAATACATAAATCAGATAGTCCACAGATAGGTTTCAGAACGCTTAGAATAGAAATCAGATCAATAACAGTGTTTATCTATTAAATACCGACTTAGACTCATACACAATTCAAATGACTTTGCATTACAAAAGAAATTAGGCCTCAAACGCATTTTTATTTAAAGCATAATATTTTTCTGAGTCTATATGCGTTCGCTTCGTATTAAACGGATGAACGGTTTATTTATTACGAATAAAATAAGAAATAAATAGAAATAAATCAATTAATAATAATATTAATTAATTTTTAATACCAAAATATAATTTTTAAAAGTTTTAAAAAAATAATTTTTAGGAATTCTTTGAATTAATTATAAATAATTTATATTTATTTAACTATTTATAAATAAAATTAATTGATTAAATGATTTAATCAATTAATTAAATTCATCAATAATTAACTAAAATAAATTATAAATAATTAAATCAAATTAAATTTTTGACGATAGTAAAAGAAAATAATATTTGGAATTTAAATAATTGAATAATTAATTTTTAGAATTTAATATAATAAGTAAATGATTTTTGAAATTAAATAAATAAGATTTTATAAATAAAATATAATTTTGAAATATTTTTAAAATAAAACCTATAGAAACAGATTTTTGAATTTTCCAATTGGGGAAAACGTATTGAACTCAGGTTATATTTAAAAAAAACGGGTCGTTCAAGAACGAATTCGGGTCGCTTAAGAATAACCCGCTGGTGTTCAACAAAATCCAGAAACCGGCCGCCGCGGGAAGAAGTCGGCCAGCTCCGATCTCAGCCAAACCTGGACAAAACGAGTTTGTTTATAATCCTAATACGTTCTAAATTATACAAGGATCACAAAAATGTGATTATCGCCGGAGCATCATCCACCCATCAATAACTTCAGCCAGAAACGACTCCCTCTCCGGTGAGCTCAACTTTATCCGGCCAACACCTCAAACTCCTCGATTTCTCACCCAAAACAAATGTTCAATACATAAAATTAAAGACCAGAACATGCCTAAACTAATGCTGTTTATCTTATAATCAAACAATCAAGAACAAATTCGAAACAATTCAAAATTCAACTATATAAAACTAAACATTTAATTTTTACTAAATCAAACCTAATTACTAAAATTATATACACAAATTAGTCCTTTATATAATAACATAGATGCTCATACCATCAAAAAAGTCCAAACAATCATCAATTACTTAGTTCGAAACTTGTCGATTCCGACGAACAAAGTTGGAACAGAAATCCGACCTTAGTACACGATTTTGGCATTGATTTGCTTGTCTTAACCACAGCGTTATTCCGGTATCAATACCAATACACACAGGTATGTAATCGATCAGAAATTGCTACCCTTGAAATATACTTTTGAGACTATGAGATAAGGAAGAAGACTATGTTTATCTGTTTTGGTTTCTGATTTTTTTTAAATCATACAGATAAACATTGAGGCTATTTATACTCAGTAACTTATCCCGATAAATCACAAATCGGTGACTCGATCTCGCATTTTAAAATAAAAGCCCGAAATTAATAATTTATGGGGAATAACTTTAAAAATAATTAAATATAAAATTTATATCAAAATTCCCCAAAAATTTCGAATAATTTAAAAATGCAAAAATTACGGGTTTTTGAAATTCATATGATTTTATAAAAAAATGAGAATACCAATTTTGTGGGCTTCGACGTCCCAGTGGGGGTCTCGGTCCGTTGATTTTTGAAAAAAAAAACAACTCCTAAATTATCAGAAAACCGCGAGAACACGTAAATTAAGTACATTCAACTGCACATAAAATGAGATAAAATGAGTACCTAGATAAAAACGTAAATAAATACGAGTCTAGATTGCAAATTGATTCATACGAATATAGTTTAAACACATATTAACCAATCAAAAAGTTTTCTGGTCCACACGGGAACACAAACAGTTATAACACATAATATCAGGGTAATAATCATTTTAACTTATATAAACCCACAATATTTATTTAATTAACATAGAAAATTCACATAATTTTCCGAGATATTACACCGGGATTCCCTGAAAAATGATTGCCAACGCCATTTTATCTATTTGTGCCTCGACCTGTTTCTTGCCGTTAGACTCCACTGCCTCCCACACGCCTTGTGCCTCCATGAACACTTTCATTTTTAGTGACCATGTCGTATAGTAATTCCTTGCCATCATGGGATAACTAAGTCCGATCGATCCCTCCTTTGGTTTTGACACTTCCATAGTTCCCGTCTTTGGCATATACTTGGGCATACACGACCAAGCTCTGATACCAAATTTTGAATAACAGAACTGGTATACACAACACACACTTGTGTAATTTGAAATGATAAAGGGTAAAAATTATATGTTTATTTCTTGCTGATACGAAACTGAAAGCATACAAGCAGAATTTAAAAAAATGAGCTGAAAACTGCTTCCTACAAACTAGCAACTCTCACCTTATTTATTAAAACAAGTTATTGACTCTTTTGAATACTACAATGTGGCTAACAAATGCCAATTTATTAAAAAAATCATAACTTAAAATAAATAAATAATAAATTTAGATTAAATCCAATCATTCTTAATATGATATTAAATTAAATATACAATTGTTCATTAATTATTTAAAATATAGTAATTAAAACATTGCAGCATTGACAAAGTTAAGAGAAACTTGCTCTTTCATTTTATAATTGACTTTGTTTAAATTAAAATTTAATGCAAAATATGTTTTATCATTACACACTTATATTAAGAATTGGGCAATAACTAAATTTCAGCCAAGAAATTACTATTTACAATCATATTACAAATTCCTAAATATATGACCATTACAATTTAATATTTTACTCCTTTCCTTTTAGCCTTTTCTTTGCTTTCTCTTCTCATCATGCATACATGATAGGGGTGAACTTGGATAAGATTGGCCATGTTACAGGATAAAAATGACAAAGCCCCCATTGTTTGGTTTGTAAAAATTGTAACCGGTCAACATAAACATATATTTTTGACTCAACCTTATTATATATATATATATATATATATATATATATATATATATATCGGGTTAGGTTAAACCTTTATCATGGTTCGATTCCGACATAAAAATACAAAATTAAAATCTAAAATTAATCGGTGAACGATGAAAATTGTAACATACAATTCCAAATTGAAATTGTTTTTGACATGGGAGCATGACTGAAGACCAAAATAGAAAGAATTGATGATCGAACATAAAGTTCTGTATATAAATATTCAAGAGATTATACATCAGCCGCTATTTAAAAAAATAAACAATCATACTACTATTATGATTTAAACAAAGTTTATTTTTTAAAAAAAGAAATATCCTTGGTCAAGTATTTTGAGTTTACAATTGCAGTAGACACAAAGTGTGATAGGTAGGATCTCCATTGAGTTCGTGAAAGTTAAGCTCTTGAAAGGTATGATTCGTTAACTCCATAATCTGCCCACTATTATACATGGATCCTGTTTTTGGGTTTCGAATTTTTTTTTTGTTTTATTTACGTTTATCCGTTGCGTTTTATGCCTCGAAACCCAACAATTTGCACACAGGGTTCTCTCAATATATAATATATATATCTCTGGTGGAATCATTCAAATCCACCAGAAAGTTTTTAAAGACTCTTAATTTTAATTACATGTGTTTTGATTCACTTAAGTTTTTATTCCGCATTGTGCTGATCAATACACTTATATTTATATTTGAGTTAGAATATTTTATTTCAAGAAAAAGTTTCAAGAATTCCATTCAACCCCCCTTCTGTAATTCTTGACATTGTTAAGGGACTAACAATTGGTATTAGAGCAAGCTCTTAACTTACAAAAAGTTTAAAGATCAAAACAATACAGCAAGATGAACAAGAAGGATGTTGGAGTCAAGATCCCTTTTCTGGATAAAGATAATTACCATCATTGGAAGGTAAAAATGCATCTTCACATGTTTTCTCAAGATGAGGCCTATGTGGACTGCATAGAAAGATGCCCTCATGTTCTAATGAGAGCTGCAACAGGAAATGAGCCATCAGTCCCCAAGCCAAGGCATGAATGGTCTGATCCTGACTTTGAACAAGTCAGGAAGGATAAAAAGGCCATGAATATCCTGTTTAATGGAGTTGATGGAGATATGTTTGACAACATTATCAACTGCAAAACTGCCAAGATGAGCTAATATCACAGGATTAATGAATATCACAGGATTATAAGGAGTTTACTTTGGAGAGACTGTATGGTATCCTAAAAACCTATGAGCTTAAAATAGAGCAGGATGAAAGGATGGAGAGAGGAAAGAAGAAAGGAGGATCCATTGCACTAGTTGCTGAGTTGGAAAAGGAGATGGAAGTGAAGATGGAAGCTGTTGAATCAACTTCAAGGGTCTATGAGAACAAGGGCAAGGGGCTTGCAGTAGAAAGTGAAGATTCATTGAGCCAAGATGACATGGAGGACATTAATGAACACCTAGCTTTTCTTTCCAAGAGATTTGCCAAGCTCAAGTTCAAAAAGAACTTTGGAGCAGCCAAGCCAAATAGAAACATGGCGGATAAATCAAAATTCAAATGTTTCAAATGTGGCTTGGCAGGGCATTTTGCCAGTGAGTGTAGGAAGTCAGATTCTAGTAAGAAAAAGTTTGAGTCTGTGGATTATAAGCAAAAATACTTTGATCTACTCAAGCAAAAGGAAAGGGCTTTTATTACACAAGAAAATGACTGGGCAACAGATGGTCTTGATGAAGATGAAAATGTCAGCTATGTCAATCTAGCCCTAATGGCCAAGTCTGATGAGACAGAAACAAGTTCCTCAAGCATTCAGGTAATTACTACAAAGCTTGCACATTTATCTAAAGCTGAGTGTAATGATGCCATTAATGACATGTCTACAGAGTTATATCATTTGCATGTTACACTTAAGTCTCTTACTAAAGAAAATGCTAAAATCAAAGAAAACAATTTGTTTTTAAGTGAGAGGAATAATGTGCTTGAGTCTCAGTTTATTAATTTTGAGAAATTAAGAATTGAATGTAAGATTGCCAAGAAGGAATTAACTGAGTCCTTGAAAAAGGAAGAAATTTTGAAGAAGCAGCTCGAGCGGGAACAAGAGGTGATTAAGGCATGGAAAACATCCAGGGATGTCCATGCCCAAATCACCAAAGTTCATGGAATTGAGTCTTTCTGTGATGAAGCCTGGAAAAAGAACAAAGAGAAACTATAACCTAATTTAGTAGATGGACTGCTAACAGATGTAGACTCGACAGATGATGAGGATCATCCGTCGGATAACAAAAAGTGTTATCCGTCGAATAATGAAAATTCTCATCCGTCGGCTGTGAGCAAGCCCATCAGTAAAGCCAAACTAGTTAAGCTGAATGAGAAGTATGGGTCTGTTTCCAAAAACTTTGTTTCAGGAGAGTCGAGTCAAGTTAAGAAAGGGAAAAAGGCTAATGTTGGTCACATGACTGTCAAACAGTTAAGTGACAGACTTGAAAAGATTGAGGTAAAAACAGAGACTAAAAAGAAAAACAATAGGAATGGTAAAGTAGGGATTAACAAACACAATAACTACACACCTGATAAATATGCTCCTAGAAAAATATGTGTCAAGTATGGTAGTGTAAATCATCTGTCTGTTAATTGCAAATCTACCATGCCTACTTCCATGTCTGTGCAACCTCAATTTCCTAACATGAATGCCATGCCTCCCATGCCTGTTAATGCTATATCTACACAGAACATGAATGCACAGTTTGCTAATATGCCATTTGCACCTAATCCTTATTATGCTGCATATAGTATGCCACAAATGCCATTTAGCATGCCTTACTGGAATAGCATGTTTACACATAGCATGCCATTTCCAGTTAGTCATAATATGCATGATAATTCTGTTGCAATGAATGATTTCAAAGGCCCAACTCAAATGACTAAGGATGAATCTGAAATTCCCAAGTCAAATGAAATAAAGCCTAAGAAACAGAAAAAAGAAAGCTAATAAGGCAGGACCCAAGGAAACTTGGGTACCAAAATCAACTTGATTTGATTTTGATGTGTGCAGGGAAACAGAAAGAATCTTTGGTACTTGGATAGTGGTTGTTCAAGACACATGACTGGTGATTCTACCCTGCTCACAGAGTTTAAGGAGAGAGCTGGCCCAAGTATTACTTTTGGAGACGACAACAAGGGTTATACTGTGGGATATGGCTTGATTTCAAAGGACAATGTCATCATTGAGGAGATTTCTTTAGTGGAAGGTCTCAAACACAATCTGTTGAGTATCAGCCAGCTTTGTGATAAAGGCAATTCAGTAACCTTCAACTCAGAAGCCTGTGTTGTGACTAATAAAAGAAGCAACAAAGTGGTTCTCACTAGTGTGAGAAAAGGGAATGTGTACCTAGCTGATTTTAACTCATCTAATGCAGAATCTGTAACCTGTCTTCTCAGTAAAGCAAGTCAGGATGAAAGTTGGCTATGGAACAAGAAGCGATCTCATTTAAACTTTAAGACCATGAATGAGCTAGTAAAGAAAGAACTGGTCAGAGGCATTCCTCTAGTGGAGTTTTCTAAGGATGGACTATGTGATGCCTGCCAAAAGGGGAAGCAGCTTAAAGCATCATTCAGGAAGAAACTTGATTCAACAATTGAAGAGCCTTTGCAATTGCTTCACATGGATTTGTTTGGACCAGTCAATATATTGTCAATCTCAAGGAAAAGATTTTGCCTAGTAATTGTAGATGATTTCTCAAAGTTCTCTTGGACATATTTCCTAAAGTCTAAAGATGAGGCTAGTGAAATCATCATCAATCACATAAGGCAAGTCAATAATCATCCTGATTTCAAGGTTAGAAGAATCAGGAGTGACAATGGAACAGAGTTCAAGAATTCTGTCATGAGAGCATTTTGTGAGGAAAATGGGATTCTGCATGAGTTTTCAGTAACAAGGACTCCACAACAGAATGGAGTAGTGGAAAGGAAGAACAAATCACTTATTGAAGCTGCAAGGACAATGCTTAAAGAATCTAAGTTACCAACATATTTCTGGGCTGAAGCTGTAAATACTGCATGTTACACTCAGAATATTTCTCTGGTTAATCAATCAAGATGCATGACTCCCTATCAATTGTTCAAGAATAAGAAGCCAACTCTAAACTTTCTTCATGTCTTTGGCTGCAAATGCTATATTCTGAGAAATAAAACTGATCAAAATGGGAAGTTTGATGCTAAAGTAGATGAAGGAATTTTCGTTGGATATGCTGTTGGTAAAGCATATAGAGTCTACAATCTAAGAACCAACATTGTTGTGGAATCAATACATGTTGTGTTTGATGATAAAAAGATTGAAGGACTGAAAGATGGAGATTACCATGAGAGCCTCAACTTCGACAATGTGGAGATGGTTAGTGATGATAGTGATGATGAAAGTGATCAAAAGAATGTATCTAAGGATAATGCAGATAAATCTACCACCAATGAAGCACAAAACCCAACATCTATCGAGTTGCATAATACTTCATCCGTCGGAAGGCAATCTGTATTATCCGTCGGGAGACAACCAACTTCATCTGTCGGCACTCAAAATTCACCATCTGTCGGGTTATCAAAAGGAGCAGGAAGTCAAGATAGATCACCTATAGAAAGTTCCCCTTTCTCAAATCAAAGATCCACAAACTCAGGGGGAGTTTCCAATAATCAAAACTCAATGACCCATCAAGACAACAATGAGGTTTCTTCATCTAGAGCTAATCCACCTCAACAAAGGAAATGGACAAAAGATCACCCCTTTGAGCTTATCATTAGTGATGTTTCTTCTAGAGTTCAAACAAGAAGAGCAACTCAGGAAGAATGTCTATACAACACCTTTCTTTCCAAGGAAGAATCAATGAAGGGAGAAGAAGCTTTGTTGGATCCTGATTGTATTTTAGCTATGCAGGAGGAGCTAAACCAATTTGAAAGGAATAATGTGTGGAAGCTGGTACCCAAGCCTAAAGGAAAGAATCCAATAGACACCAAGTGGGTATTCAAAAACAAGATAGATGAAAATGGCATAGTTGTCAGGAATAAAGCTAGATTGGTTGCCAAAGGCTACTGTCAACAAGAAGGAATAGATTTTGATGAAACATTTGCTCCTGTTGCAAGACTTGAAGCCATCAGAATCTTCTTAGCATATGCAGCCCATGCCAATTTCAAAGTCTATCAAATGGATGTCAAAAGTGCCTTTTTGAATGGAGATTTGGAGGAAGAAGTTTATGTCAGTCAACCTCCTGGTTTTGAAGATCCAAATTTTCCAGAATATATCTATTATCTTCTGAAAGCACTTTATGGACTGAATCAAACACCTAGAACCTGGTATGACACTTTATCAAAGTTCCTTTTGGAAAATCACTTCACAAGAGGTACTGTAAATAAAACTTTATTTTTCAAAAATGTTAATGGCTCTAGTATACTTGTTCAAATTTATGTAGATGACATTATTTTTGGCTCTACAGATGAGAAACTTTGCAAAAAGTTTGCCAAATTGATGCAAAGTAAGTATGAAATGAGTATGATGGGAGAACTAACTTACTTTCTTGGTTTACAAGTTAAGCAAGTTAGTGATGGAATATTCATTAGTCAAACTAAATATATTTTTGAACTTTTAAAGAAGTTTGATCTAATGGATTGCGCATCTGCAAAAACTTCCATGGCCACTGCAACTAAGCTTGAATTAAACACTACTGAAAAGTCTGTGCAAGTTATAGAGGCATGGTTGGCTCACTTCTATACTTAACAGCTAGTAGGCCAGATATAATATTTGCTACATGTTTATGTGCTAGATTTCAGGCTGATCCTAGAGAATCTCACTTAATAGCTATTAAGAGAATTTTCAGATATCTCAAGGGAACACCAAACCTTGGCATTTGGTACCCTAGAGATTCTAGTTTTGATCTAACTGGTTATTCAGATGCAGATTTTGCAGGTTGTAGAATTGATAGAAAGAGTACAACAAACCTGTCAATTTCTAGGAAACAAGTTTATGTCCTGGTTCGGTAAAAAGCAAAATCCAGTTTCTACTTCTACAGCTGAAGCTGAGTATATTGCTGCTGGCAGTTGCTGTGTACAGATTTTATGGATAAGAAATCAATTGCTAGACTATGGTTTGCAAGTTGAGAGGATTTCTATTTTCTGTCATAACACAAGTACAATTGCCATCACTGAAAATCCAGTACAACATTCAAGGACAAAGCATATAGATATCAAGTACCATTTTATAAGGGAACATGTAATGAATGGTACTGTGGAACTACATTTTGTTCCCAGTGAGAAGCAGCTTGCAGATATCTTTACCAAGCCACTGGATGAATCCACCTTTTCAAGGTTGGTAAGTGAGTTAGGTATGCTTAATTACTCTTAAATCTTTCTGAGTTAATTTGCAAGTTGAAATGCATCGAGAAATTTAATTGATTTCTCAGTGTTGGATGAAATTTTAGCTAAGTCAAAATTTACATCTCAACGGATGACCCTTATCCATCGAGTTTGGTCATCCGTCGAAATACAATTTGCTAATAAAAATCAATTACTTTTCTGGAATATTTTATGTCTCAACGGATAACAGTTTATCCTCATCCGTCGAATTGTCTTAATCTCAGCCGTTAATTTCCTATACATTATCCATCAAGTATACTTACAATTTGTAAGCATAACACGACAGATAGTGGGTGGAATTTTTACAGTTTATTTTTAAACGGCTATTTTAGGCAATTTCTATTAGTTACTTTATTTTACTTTATTATTTTTATCAGTTATTTTTGAGATAGTATACAAGCTTATTTCATTGCAATTGCTTTTCTTTTATCATTCTCAATTCAACTGCTCTAATTTCATTATCTCTCAAAGCACTTACTCTCTATATCTTCATGCTCTTATTCTCTAACAATGGCACCTGTTATAAAGATTATTTCTCAAACTGGGTTCATTTATGAGAAGAACAACTTCACTGCATTAGTGAACAAGGGTATTCAGCAATCGGATGACTATCACAAGATGATGGACTTTGTGAAGAATTGCAAGCTCAATTATGCCATGCTCGAATCACCCACAATCTTATGTGAAGTTGTTGAAGAGATGTGGACCACTGCTACCTACAACTCCACAGATAAGACCATCACTTTAACCATTAAAGGTAAAGAATTCTGTATAAATAGTAATGTGATAAAAACCTGTTTCAAAATTCCTGATAACAATGTGACTTCGCCACACACTGCCACTAATATAGTCAATATGCTCAATTCCATGCACTATGTACTTCCTACTTCTAAACTGAGTGATATTAGAAGAATGGGTCTTAGGAATGAGTGGATTTTCTTGTGTGATGTAGTTACAAAGGTTTTCTCAGGAAAGATCAGTAATTTTGATTCAGTGAATATTTTCATGCTTACCATGCTATACATGCTAGTTACAGATAAATTTTATAATTTCAGTGATCTTGTTTTGTTTGAGTTACGTTTTAAATTAGGGGAGTTAAATAAAAGAGGTAAAAATGTGTATTATGCTAGATTTCTTATGTTATTAGCTAACCACCTCTGTGAAGAGATTGTGCTTGAGATCCCAAACAACAAACTGGATTGTTGGGTTTAGGAGAGAAGGCTCATTGTAGATTTGAACAGGGCCAATCATCATAAGGATGTGCCAATGTTCTACTTTCCTGTAATGCAAGCACCTCAGGTAAGTAAGGTAAGTTCATCCATCCCTACAACTATTCCAACCTCCACAATTTCTTTGAGTTCAAGAGTAGCTATGGCAACTGTGCCAATGACCAAACAGTTGCCTACCAAAGCTGCCAAACCTACTATTATTTAAAAATCCAAATCAAAAAAAGCCCCCTCTAGTATCTCCCAAAAGATGCCAGTTGAAAAATCCACTAAAGCCAAAGAGGGGTGTGTGATGGAGGGTAAGTTAGGTGAGGGAATGGGTGAACATAAAAGAAACCCCAAGAATAAGGTTGGAGAGTTGAGTGAATCCCAGCCTAGCCACACTGCAGTTTCCCAACAAACTGTGGTGCTTAAAAAGGACAAAAGCTCATTTCTAGCTGTATCCTCCCAAAAGGATGTAGCTATTGAACAAAGCTCTCAACCAAGAGCACATGCCAAGAGGCTTAGGGACACAAGCTCACCCCAAACTTATGCCAGAAAGAAGAAATCAAAAACCTCTGGGGATGCACAGGGTACACACACTGTGCAAACTGGTGCTAAAGACACAGTCACTGCACCTTCACAAATTCAGCTTGATGTGGCTCCAATAAATGTGGAGTAACAGCCAAAATCTCTAGTTATAGAAGCACCTCAAACACCATACTCACCAACAAATTCTCTGGATATGGATATGATAAACACATCAATTCATGATTCCCCTTCTTTAACTCTGTTGGGCAAGCCAAAATCTAGTGCAAGTGAGCATCATCTTTTAGATGATTTGTTGGCTCACCTGCCAATTCTTTCAGGAATTGTTGTGTCATTTGTGCCTAAAATATCTTCAATCAGCACAGAGTCAACAATAGTTTCTATTCCCAGCTCATTCATTTCTACTCTCTCGACGGATATTGCTCATCCATCGAGTAGTGATTGTATCCCGACGGATAAGCCTAACAGCAGTTATCCGTAGAATAGCAAAACCACTCACTCGATGGATATCACTCATCCGTCGAGTATCTCTGCACATCTTCAAACTTCAATTCTTTCAAGTGCAGAAGATTTAGTGGTTGTACAGTCACTCTTAGGATTGAGAGATAATAGTGTTTTGAGTGAGAGTCTGGGTTGCTCCCAGGAAAAAGGAGAGGAAATGAGTGAACATCTGCAATCCATTTCTTCAGGATTGGCAAAAGGGAGTGAGAGGAGTCCCACTTTAGTAGGTGAAGGTGAGGGTGTGAGGGTGGGGAGCCAGGGTGAGACCCTGATGCAACAAAAGAGAGAAAATGAGAGAAATGCAGGTACTGGAGCAATACGGATGGATGTCATTGCTAGTGAGTCAATGAATGCCCAGGATGCAGACGGGGAAGGACTATCTCAGCAATCTAAAGCTGTTATAGATTCTACTTCTCTTGATGCTGAGGCATTTACTCACCCTATTCCAGCTTATCAAATTCTAGCTGAACAGGGCAATGACAATGCAGAAAGGATGCTCAATCTGGTGCATACGACCCAGTCTATGTAAAGGGCTAAGGATGTCATCACAGCTTTGCCTTCTACAGCTGGTGATGTGGACTATGAGACTGGGGGTTCAGCTGATTTCTTTGGAGATGGAAGTGGGGAAAGTAAAGATGAAGCAATGGACATAGGGGAGAAGTAGGCTCAAGCTCAAGGTCAGGTATGCCATCATGGGCATTCTCAAAGCACTGTGATGAGCATTACTTCAAGACAACCCTGATCCAGTTAATTAATCAAACACACACTGCTCTTCAAACCACTACCAATTCTAGCACCAAGAAGCACCTTCAGGCACATCTAGCCTCCCTACAACTTCAGTAAATCTAGGGCCTCCAGCATCCTAGAGATGTGGACACCATTAAGGGTGATATTGAGGAGATGGAGAAGGCTATTTTAGACAGGATAGATTATAAACTTCCAGAAGCTACAATGCTTGACATCAAAAGGCAATTAAGGAAAAATTCTGATCTGTCAACCAAGATAGATGCCTTGGATACAAGAATGTCAGCCATGGAAGCATCTTTGACTGCCATTCATCTCCATCAAGCCCAACAAACTGATCTACTTCAAAAACTGGTGGCACCTCAAACCCCCTCCATAACTCAACTTGATGATAACAAAAAGGGGGAGAAAGGACCGAGTGAGGGGGAGAAGCTTCAGATACAAATCAGTAAAGTAATTTTGCCTTCAATTACTATCTCAAAGCCACCAGTCATAGATGGTATAGATCTTATTCAACCAGCAGCAGCCAACTTGAAAGTTGCTGAGAAAGAAAAGTTGAGTTTGGTCAACTGGGAGAAGATTGATGAGGAGATACAGAAGAAGTTTGAACTTGTCAAGGAGCCAGTTAAGTCAACCATCCATCACTCTCAAATCAATCAAATTAGTGTGAATGAGATGAGCATGAACTATCTGGAAATAGGACAATCTTCCTGCATCAAGTCTCCAAAGGCTGAAATGATTCTTAAACCAAGGGCAAACTTCTCAAAATCATCTTTGAAGAACCCCTTGGACACTGTGTATGAAACACCCAAGCCTGATGAGAAGAAGCTTCTGTCAAGATCAATTGCCTTCTATAAAGATCCAGCTGATTCAGCTTCTAAAAGGAGGATTGCTAAGATTTTCAGAAATGGGAAAGAAATATGTGTGGTGGCTGGACACCCTCAATTTGCTCAAGCAAAGAGAGAAGAAAAAGCTAGATTGAAGCAAGAAAAGAAGCAGGCCGCTCCAGATGCTAAAAAGGCTAAACAGAAGAGAGACCAGATTGCTATCTTGGCCAAGCTACATGCTGTAAATTCATCACAACAAATTCCCTCTCAATTATCTGAAGCTACTGAATCAAGGAAGCAAGTTGAAGAACAGAAGAAATCTCCAAGAAAGAAAGAATTGGCTAAAAGAACTAAAAGGAGACTTGATATTGTTGACAAAGATTTGGAAGATCAATTTCCTAAGGAATCCACACCAGCTACAACTCAAGCAACAAAGCCCTCTGTGGTATTTGAAGACATAAGGGTGGTGGATCCCTACAGGAATATTCATGTTGAACCTATTGTGCCCAAGGATGAGCCAATAGAATGGGAGAACATACCAATTCCAGACATAAATCTACCAATCCTTAGCAAGCCAAAGAGGACAAAGTCAAGAGAAGTCAAGAAAGTAAAGCTGTCACCTCTTAAATCCAAATCTATAGTCAAAGCTCAGCCCAAAGTCAATAGGGGAGACTATCTGTACTTGTGTGACATCAAAGAATTTTCTGATCTAAATATCTATCTGGATGAACTAGATGAAGTAAGAGGTATTGATGCATACAGAAACCTACCTGAAAGGTTAGTGTTCAAGTACAAAGGAGGAAAGGAGATCCAGTGGCCACTTCACAGGATTCTTCAAGAGAGCCAAGCTGTACTAATTAAAGTTTATTCATCCTTCCACTACTAGAAATAGTAGATACTACATTGGTGCTTAGACATCGGCATGTAATGCACCCGATGTTAAAAGCCTGTTTAATATCGGTTTAGAAAAAAGCGATGTTAAAAGCCTGTTTAACTTTGGTTTTACATAGTAGCCGTTGTCTATGTTCAATTTTTAAATAATAACAAATTAATGTTTTTCACTTCAACATCGGTTATTTATGCTAACCGTTATCTATAACTATTTCTAAAAAATGACTAAATAAATATTTCAGTTCCCCCGCTGAGTAACCAAATTTTCCCCAGTAACAAAAAAGTTAAAAAATTATTTCCCCCTTCTCCCTTTACTCATACACCCATACATCTCTATCTCTGTCTCTATCTTCATCTTTATCTCTCTCCCTCTCTCCCCCAAACCTTGACTCTCCCTCTCTTTCTCAAACTCGCGGCTCTCTCTCTTTGCTGTCTCTCTCAGACCACCGCTCTATCTCAAAAACCCTAATTCTCTCTCTCAAATATCGAACTTCATCTCCTTCAGCTCTCTCTCTCTCTCTCTCTCCCCCTCTCTCTCTTTCTATCTCTCTCTGTCTCCTTTCTTACTGCTACTTTCTTGTAAACCTAATTTAAACCTAATACAAAATCACTGAATCGAGATTTGTCTCTCTCTTTCTCCACTCTCTTCCGTCTCCCTGTCTATATCTTGATGGAAGCTTCGATTTATGTAAAATTGATTGGTAAAGGTTAGATTTCGGCCATGGTGAAAGCGATTGACGATGGTTTGAAGAAAGGGAAGGAGTTTTCCGTCACAAATCGGGCTAGAAATTGTTGGTATTATTTAATATAGTAGCTTAAAATCGAGCCGAGAAAGCAAATATTTGGTTTGATTATGTATGTCAATTTTAAATTTATTTCAAAATTTTACGTTTTGATTTTAATGAAGCTTTTGTTTATAGGCCTGAAGCTTTGGAGCTTGAAACCAACCTTCAATCGGTAACATATCTCTCTCTTTTAACTTTATTTACATCCATTGTGTATTTATATAGATCTGTCGGTGTATATTTATATTTGTATGTTCAATTTTGTTTATTCTATTATGTTCTGCTATTAAGTTTAGGTGTTAATAACACATTTAACTCTATATTTTTTGTATTAGATCTCTATGCTTTTATCATTCGGAGCTATGTCATTTGGACTGTTGTAACTTGGTGTTTTTCCTTTGATGTGTGGGTGGTGGCTGGATGTTTGTACCATAAGAATGCACCCTTTGGAAGTTCCAAGTCTG
This sequence comes from Apium graveolens, assembly GCF_009905375.1. Classification (NCBI taxonomy): domain Eukaryota; kingdom Viridiplantae; phylum Streptophyta; class Magnoliopsida; order Apiales; family Apiaceae; genus Apium; species Apium graveolens. The sequence continues at coordinate 93,692 of NW_027419901.1, forward strand.
TTGTTGATAAGGATGCCAACACTAAGAAAAAGAACAAGTCTACTAACAGGAGCACAACGTCTACAGCTCCTTTGAATAAAGGTATGATACTACATGTAACCAAGTCTCTTAATACATTCAACATTTTGACTGGTATTTCCTTTTTGCTACTATTATTATAGTGAGATGTCAATACTAGCTGGCGAACTACCACAGGTGTAGATATGAGTGTACAGAACACTCCAAGTCACACAAACTTCACTTCTGATAAAGATAACAGAAGAGGAATGGTGGTTCCTTTCAAGCCTCTCTCACTTGCATTTGAAAATGTGAATTACTATGTTGATATGCCTCCTGTAAGTCACCTGTCCTTTAAATTGATATTATAATATGTTGTTTTTCTATGAGAGCATAACATATGGTGGTCAACGATTCTCACAGTAAAACCATTCGTTTGTTCAGGAAATGAAGAGTCAAGGAATCACAGAGCACCGTCTCCAATTGCTACGAGATGTGAGTGGTGCATTCAGGCCTGGTGTTTTGACAGCATTAGTGGGAGTGAGTGGTGCTGGAAAGACCATGTTGATGGATGTATTAGCGGGAAGAAAAGCCGGAGGGTATATCGAAGGAAGTATTAGCATTTCAGGTTAACCAAAGAACCAAGCAACTTTTGCTCGTGTCAGTGGTTATTCTGAACAAAACGATATCCATTCTCCACATGTTACCATTCATGAATCTCTTGTGTACTCGGCATGGTTACGTCTTGGTCCAGATGTGTCAAATAAAACACAAAAGGTTAATTCTCTTTTGCTTGCTGATTCTATTGCAGATACGCCTCAAAATGTTCACACTCTTGTTAAATACCTTATATGATTTTGACAAAACGATGATGCTACAAAATCCCTGTTTATGCAGAGCATTATTAACATTGCTGATTCATTTGTATATAGTGAAGAAAGATCTACAGGTTTCGGAGAATCTGGGAAATGGGTTGCTGAATATGTATGTTAAGTCTGGAGATATGGATTCGGCTGAGAAATTGTTTGATGGGATTGAGATGAAGACGGTTTTTTCATGGACGTCTATGATAGAGGGCTATATGCAGAAAGGTGATTGGGAAAGTGCCAGTGTGTTCTTTGATCGAATGCCTGAAAAGGATGTAACTGCCTGGAATGTGATGCTTAATGAATTCATCGCGGGGAATGATATAGCTGCTGCTGAAGTTTTGTTTAGAAGAGCGCCAGAGAAAGATGTGGTTTCGTGGAACTGTATGATTGCAGGGTATGCTGAAAACAAGAACTTCACAAGATCTTTGGAGTTGTTTAAAGAGATGATATTAGCAGATATCAGGCCGGATAGAATAATAATAAGTAGTCTTCTAGCTGTTTGTGGCTTTGCAGGTGCACTGAATTTAGGTGAATCAGTTCATTCTATTATGAAGAAATAGAACATCATGGGGGAGGAAGTTGAAGTAGCTTTAATGGATATGTACAGTAAGTGTGGTGCTCCAGATGAAGCTATGAAGTCATTTGACGACATTTCCACAAAATCCGTGTTGGCCTGGAGTGCCATGATTGTTGGTTTGGCGATGAATGGTCTTTCCAGAGAAGCACTAGACTCTTTTGCACAGAAGCATCTTTAGTGATCTATCAGAACCTGATTTAAGCGATGAATTAAGAAGACAAAATTCTATTCCAATTTTTTGAGATGTAATATCTTTCACAGAATTAGAAACAAGACACCTGTTAAGTTTCAGACTATCTCATTCAAATTGACAGTATGCTATAACGTGATCCATCTTAATATATGTGATCTGAGTCCTTCTTTTACTAGGTAAGACATTATAAAGTAATTATTACTTACTATTTCTATACTCAGCATGTTTTTCTTGTAACCAAGTCAGTATCTTACAAAAGTTGTTGGAAGTCCTTATTATGTTGCGCCTGAGGTGTTGCATAAATATTATGGACCTGAAGTTGACGTATGGAGTGCTGACGTTATTCTATATATTTTACTATGCGGAGTTCCTCCTTTCTTGGAAGGTATTAGGAGTTAAAAGTATCACATGTTGAGCTTAAGAGTTTTTACCTGTGTGTAGTAATTGTGGCAGTTGATGATATTCCTCTTTGTTCGTATAATTTTTGGCAGAAACCGACTCTAGAATCTTCAGAGCGATTTTGAAAGGAAATATAGATTTTAAATCTGAACCATGGCCATCGATTTCAGACGGTGCAAAAGATCTAATAAGGAAGATGCTTGACAGGTCTCCTAAACAGAGAATAACTGCTCACGAAGTCTTATGTGAGCCATTGATATGCTTAATAGTTAGTATGCTTTTGTGAGATTTATATAGAAACTCTTTGTATTGATGTGATTCATGAACTTGCAACTGAATTCTATTGCAGATAATAGTAGTTTATGTTTATATTGCATTATTTGGTATTTTTTTGTTTGTAAATATAGTTGGTTCATTGGATGTGAACAGTATCAGGATGGCATGCAATATACAAAATATTAACATCACATTGGTAAATATAAAATGATGTAAAAGATATAAGAAAGACATCAGGTAAAATAATATTAAACGAAAAAGAACTAAAAAAACTGATGTGAAATAGTCATTTGACATCGGTTCTGAAAAGAAATTCAATGTATTTTAAGTCAAATAACATCTGTTAGAGAAACTGACTGATGTTAAACAAAAAGATTTAACATCGGTTTCGTGAAGAACACCCATGTTTTATCCATCATTTCACATCGGGGGGCTAATTTAACCGATGTCTGATCAAACATTTGACATCGGCCAACTTATCTAACCGATGTCTGATCTAGAATTTCACATCGGGTTGTTCAAAAGAATTTTAATAAATGGCTTTTAGATCTTGTAGGTTTCATGTTTTAATGGATAAATACCTCATAATATACTCATATTTACCTTAAAATAATGTAATATAAGCTGAAATTTATTGCAAAGACATCACATTTAATCTTAAAACCGATGTATAGCACTGTAATAGACATCAGCTGTTAATCGATGTCAAAAGCTAATGACATTTAACATCACACGCGAAGACATCGGTTCAGATGTTTTTTAACATCGCTTCTGAACCGATGTCTGATCCCATTTTTCTAGTAGTTCAAGAAGAACTTTGGGTTCAATGTCATTGCAAGAAGACTGGTATTGAAGAAGATTGAAGAACTAAGGAGTGTTAGAGCTAAAGATGCACTCCCAAAGACTCTAATCATCACTTACACAGGGAGAAGAGTGCATCTAAGGCCCTACTGGCTGATGGAGTTCATAGATGACAAAGGTGTGAGAAGATTCTTCAGATTAGAAGACCAATTGAGCATCTCTAGCAATGAGACTCTTTTGGAAATGCAAGGAAAGCTAAATCTCTCAGAATCTGATGAATTGGAATTCCACAGGTAGCTCCAAAATCAGATTGATGAAAACAACAGAAAGCTTAGAAGAAGATCCAGACCTTCAAGAAACTAGATAAATCTGCTCAGGCTAGAGGAGCATCTTGAAAATGACTGTGAGCTAAACTTTGTACATTTTGTTATTTGAAGAACTTTTCAGTATTATCTACTTTCTTTTAAACTTGTATGTTTAGGGTGTTTTGTTATCATCAAGTATCTCTTAATTTATGGCTACAATTCCAGTAGACATAAATTGGGGGAGATTGTTGTGCATATGTTGTGTACTTGATGACTATATGAACAAAACACCTAAATAGATTTTACTTGGTGAAATAATGTAGCACTCGACGGATAAGAATTATAGTCCCGACGGATAACTCATTATAGTCCCGACGGATGATGAGTTATTATCCATCGAGTGAGTAGCTTATGTAATAATGAGTCTGTAGCACATTTCTGCATACACCTTTGTATAGATTCTGTAGTAGCATATAAGTCATGTTGACTTTAACTAGATATGTAGAATAGGTTGATTAATTATACATAAATGATGTCTTGTAATTTTGCATAAATGAATTGAAGTCAAGTGCCAAAATAGCTACCGATGGATGATTAACAAAGCCATCGACGGATGATCAAATGGCTATCAACGGATGTTCAATATAACAGTCGACGGGTGATCAATAAAGCCATCAACAGATGATCATAAACTCGACGGATGATCATGCACTCAACGGATAAAGAATTAAAATATCAGTTGACAGTGAAAGCATAGTCACATGCGTCGAAGTGTATGCAAATGGAATGAGGAAGCCTATTAACTGGGTAATAGAGAACAAAGTAGCAAAGTATTAGACCCGATAGTTTTTATAATGATCATGTCTTTTGACTTTGTAATCTTGGTAAAATATAAACCAAGAAGTAGCAAATAAAAACAAGATCTGGGAACATAACAAGAGAAACATTTGTAAGCAGAATTATTAGCATTTCTCTATATTCTCAGTAGTTCAATATTTGTAAGCCGCTGTGAGCATATTTGCACACAGGGTTCTCTCGATATATAATGTATATATCTCTGGTGGAATCATTCAAATCCACCAGAAAGTTTTTAAAGACTCTAATTTAATAACTTGTGTTTTGATTCACTTAAGTTTTTATTCCACATTGTGCTGATCAATACACATATATTTATATTTGAGTTAGAACATTTTATTTCAAGAAAAAGTTTCAAGAATTCCATTCAACCCTCCTTCTGTAATTCTTGTCATATTGGTAAGGGACTAACAACAAATTCTGAAATAAACACTAGTTAGTTGTACTAGTCAAACTGAATCATGACTGTTAAAATGGAAAACCAAATAAAATTATTTTGATATAAAATTTTGGTTATATGACTAAGATATATATCTATTAACAACCATACGGTTGGATCGTTGAAAAATATTTTTAAAAAAATCGAAACACCAATTCTGGAAAAAACACGAGTTAGATGTACTAGTCAAACTAAAGTTTGACTGTTAAAATGGAAATCCAAATAAAATTATTTTGATATGAAACTTTTGGTTATATAACTAAGATAAATATCTATTGACATCCATACGTTTGGATCATTGAAAAATATTTTAAAAAAAATCGAAACACCAATTCTGGAATAAACACTAGTTAGGTGTACTAGTCAAACTAAAGTTTGACTGTTAAAATGGCAAACCAAATAAAATTATTTTGATATGAAATTTTGGTTATATCACTAAGATATATATATCTATCGACATCCATATGGTTGGATCGTTGATAAATATTTTTATAAAATTCAAAAAACCAATTCTGGTTTAAACACTAGTTAGTTGTACTGGTCAAACTTATATCTATCGAAATCCATATGGTTGGATCGTTGAAAAATATTTTTAAAAAAAATTGAAACACCAATTCTGGAATAAACACTAGTTAGGTGTACTAGTCAAACTGAAGTTTGACTGTCAAAATAGCAAACCAAATAAAATTATTTTGATATGAAAGATTGGTTATATCACTAAGATATATATATATATATATATATATATATATATACATACATATGGTTGGATAGTTGAAAAATATTTAAAAAAAATCGAAACACCAATTCTGGAATAAACACTAGTTAGTTGTACTAGTCAACTAAAGTTTGACTGTTAAAATGACAAACCAAATAAAATTATTTTGATGTGAAATTCTGGTTATATCACTAATATATATATATATATATATATATATTGACATCCATATGGTTGGATCATTGAAAAATATTTTTTAAAAAATCGAAACAGCAATTCTCGAATAAACACTAGTTAGTTGTATCAGTCAAACTAAAGTTGGAATATTAAAATGACAAACCAAATAAAATTATTTTGATATGAAAATTTGGTTATATCACTAAGATATATATATATATATATATATATATATATCTACTGACATCCATACATTTGGATCATTGAAAAATATTTTTTAAAAAATCGAAACACCAAATTTTGGAATAAACACTAGTTGGATGTACTTGTCAAACTAAACTTTGACTGTTAATATGGCAATCCAAATAAAATTATTTTGATATGAAATTTTAGTTATATCACTAAGATATATATATATCTATCGACATCCATATGGTTGGATCATTGAAAAATATTTTTAAAAAAATCGAAACACCAATTCTGGAATAACCACTAGTTAGTTGTATTAGTCAAACTAAAGTTTGACTGTAAAATGGCAAACCAAATAAAATTATTTTGATATGAAATTTTGGTTATAGCACTAAGATATATATCTATCGAAATCCATACGGTTGGATCATTGAATAATATTTTTTAAAAAAATCGAAAAACCAATTCTCGAATAAACACTAGTTAAGTGTACTAGTGAAACTGAAATTTGACTGTTAAAATGGCAAACCAAATAAAATTATTTTGATGTGAAATTTTTGTTATTTACTAATATATATATATATATATATATTAACATCCATATGGTTGGATCGCTGAAAAATATTTTTAAAAAAATCGAAACACCAATTCTGGAATAAAAACTTGGTAGATGTACTAGTAAAACTGAAGTTTGACTGTTAAAATTGGTAAACCAAATAAAATTATTTTGATATGAAATTTTGTTTATATCACTAAGATATATATCTATCAACATCCATCTGGTTGGATAATTGAAAAATATTTTTGAAAAAATCGAAACACCAATTCTGGAATAAACACTAGTTAAGTGTACTAGTCAAACTGAAGTTTGACTGTTAAAATGGAAAACCAAATAAAATTATTTTGATGTGGAATATTGGTTATATCACTAAGATATATATCTATCGACATCCATATGGTTGGATTGTTGAAAAATATTTTAAAAAAAAATCGAAACACCAATTCTGGAATAAACACTAGTTAAGTGTACTAGTCAAACTGAAGTTTGATTGTTAAAATGGCAAACCAAATAAAATTATTTTGATGTGGAATATTGGTTATATCACTAATATATACTCCCTGCATCCCGGCCAATTGTTTACATTTGGTTCGGGCACGGAGGTTAATAAATATGTATATGGTAGTGAAAAAGAGAAAGAAAAGTTAGTGAAGTATTGGGACCTATTGATGTTTAATGTATAAGAAGGAGATAGTGGAGTGAAAGTAGTGTGAAAAAGGAAAAAAGTGTGAAAATCGTGGGACCCATTTAATATTTTTGGTAAATTTTGAAATGTAAATAATTGGATGGGACATCCCAAAAAGGAAAGTGTAAAGAAATGGTTGGGACAGAGGGAGTATATATCTATTAACATCCTTTTGGTTATATTGTTGAAAAATATTTTTTAAAAAATCTAAAAACCAATTCTAAAATCAACACTAGTTAGTTGTACTAGTCAAACTAAATCTTGACTGTTAAAATGGAAAACCAAATAAAATTATTTTGATATAAAATTTTGGTTATATGACTAAGATATATATCTATTGACAACCATACGGTTGGATCGTTGAAAAATATTTTTAAAAAAATCGAAATACCAATTCTGGAATAAACACTAGTTAGATGTACTAGTTAAACTAAAGTTTGACTGTTAAAATGGCAAACCAAATAAAATTATTTTGATATGAAACTATTGGTTATATCACTAAGATATATATCTATTATCATCCATACGTTTGGATCGTTGAAAAATATTTTAAAAAAAATCGAAACACTAATTCTGAAATAAACACTAGTTAGGTGTACTAGTCAAACTAAAGTTTGACTGTTAAAATGGCAAACCAAGTAAAATTATTTTGATATGAAATTTTGGTTAAATCACTAAGATATATATATCGATCGACATCCATATGGTTGAATTGTTGATAAATATTTTTAAAAAAATCGAAACACCAATTCTGGAATAAACACTAGTTAGTTGTACTAGTCAAACTTATATCTATCGAAATCCATATGGTTAGATCATTGAAAAATATTTTTTAAAAAAATCGAAACACCAATTCTGGAATAAACACTAGTTAAGTGTACTAGTCAAACTGAAGTTTGACTGTTAAAATAACAAAACCAAATAAAATTATTTTGATATGAAATTTTGGTTATATCACTAAGATATATATATATATATATATATACATACATATGGTTAAATAGTTGAAAAATATTTTTAAAAAAAAATCTAAACACCAATTTTGGAATAAACAATAGTTAGTTATACTAGTCAACTGAAGTTTGACTGTTATAATGACAAAACAAATAAAATTATTTTGATGTGAAATTCCGGTTATTTCACTAATGTACATATATATATATATAGTGATATCCATATGGTTGGATCGTTGAAAAATATTTTAAAAAAAATCGAAACACTAATTCTAGAATAAACACTAGTTAGGTGTACTAGTCAAACTAAAGTTTGACTGTTAAAATGGCAAACTAAATAAAATTATTTTGATATGAAATTTTGGTTATATCACTAAGATATATATATATATATATATATATATATATATATATATATATCGACATCCATATGGTTGAATTGTTGATAGATATTTTTAAAAAAATCGAAACACCAATTATGGAATAAACACTAGTTAGTTGTACTAGTCAAACTTATATCTATCGAAATCCATATGGTTGGATCATTGAAAAATATTTTTTAAAAAAATTGAAACACCAATTCTGGAATAAACACTAGTTAGGTGTACTAGTCAAACTGAAGTTTGACTGTTAAAATAGCAAACCAAATAAAATTATATTGATATGAAATTTTGGTTATATCACTAAGATATATATATATATATATATATACATACATATGGTTGAATAGTTGAAAAATATTTTTAAAAAAATGTTTTAAACACCAATTTTGGAATAAACACTAGTTAGTTGTACTAGTCAACTGAAGTTTAACTGTTAAAATGACAAACCAAATAAAATTATTTTGATGTGAAATTTCAGTTATATCACTAATATAAATATATATATATAGTGACATCCATATGGTTGTATCGTTGAAAAATATTTTAAAAAAAATCGAAACACCAATTCTAGAATAAACACTAGTTAGTTGTACTAGTCAAACTGAAGTTTGACTATAAAAATGGCAAAACAAATAAAATTATTTTGATATGAAATTTTGGTTATAGCACTAAGTTATATATCTATCGACATCCATACAGTTGGATCTTTGAAAAATATTTATTTTAAAAATCGAAATACCAATTGTGGAATAAACACTAGTTATGTGAATTAGTCAAACTGAAGTTTGACTGTTAGAATAGCAAACCAAATAAAATTATTTTGTTATGAAATTTTGGTTATATCACTAAGATATATATATATATCTCTACATACATATGGTTGGATCGTTGAAAAATATTTTTTTTTAAAAATCGAAACACCAATTCTGGAATAAACACTAGTTAGTTGTATTAGTCGAACTGAAGTTTGACTGTTAAAATGGCAAACCAAATAAAATTATTTTGATATAAAATTTTGGTTATAGCACTAAGATATATATCTATCGAAATCCATATGGTTGGATCACTGAAAAATATTTTTTTTTAAAAATCGAAACAGCAATTCTGGAATAAACACTAGTTAGGTGTATTAGTCAAAGTGAAGTTTGACTATTAAAATAGCAAACCAAATAAAATTATTTTTATATGAAATTTTGGTTATATCACTAAGATATATAAATATATATATATATATCTACATACATATTGTTGTACTAGTCAAACTGAAGTTTGACCATTAAAATGGAAAACCAAATAAAATTATTTTGACGTGAACTTTTGGTTATATCGGTAATATATACTCCCTCCGTCCCGACCAATTGTTTTCATTTGGTTCGGCCACGGAGGTTAATAAATCTATATAAAATAGTGAAAAAGAGAAAGAAAAGTGAGTGAAGTAGTGGGACCCATTGATTTTTAATATATAAAAAGGAGATAGTGGAGTAAAAGTTGTGTGAAAAGGGAAAAAAGTGTGAAAATAGTGGGACCATTTACTATTTTTGGTAAATTTTGAAATGTTAAGAATTGGATGGGACATCCCAAAAAGAAAAGTGTAAAGAAATGGTTGGGACAGAGGAAGTATATATCTATTGACATCCATTCGGTTATATTGTTGAAAAATATTTTTTAAACAATCGAAAAACCAATTATGAAATAAATACTAGTTAGTTATACTAGTAAAACTGAATCTTGACTGTTAAAATGGAAAACCAAATAAAATTATTTTGATATGAAATTTTGGTTATATTACTAAGATATATATCTATTGACAACCATAAGGTTGGATCGTTGAAAAATATTTTTTTAAAAAATCAAAACACCAATTCTGGAATAAATACTAGTTAGTTGTACTAGTCAAACTGATGCTAATTTAACGGATGTTTGATCTAGCATTTCACATCGGTTTATTCGAAAGAATTTTAATAAATAGCTTTTAGAGCTTGTAGGTTTCATGTTATAATGGATAAATACCTCAGAATATACTCATTTTCACCTAGAAATACTGTAATATAAGCTAAAATTTATTGCAAAGAAATCATATTTAATCTTAAAACCAATGTATAGCACTGTAATAGACATCGACTGTTAACCGATGTCAAAGGCTGATGATATTTAACATCACACGCCAAAACATCGGTTCAGATTTTTTTTAACATCGGTTCTCAACCGATGTCTGATGCTATATTTCTAGTAGTGTTAATCTAAGACTCGTGAGCCCTTTTTTCTTCTAGTTGCTTTAGGGTTCTAAGTGTGCACCTAATTAATTTCATTAACTCCCCTGCCTTTTAGTTAGTTCTATGGATTTTTTGAGATTGGTTTACACTATATTAGTGTGGAATATTAACACTTCTCATGGTTGATAAAATTACTGAAATAAGCATATTACTTTATGTTTGATGGTGCCTTTTACGGGGGGCAAATGTAATATATTTTATTTTCTTTTTTTGTAGGTAGCATTTCAAGGAAAGATGAATTTGTGTATTTGGCTTTGGGAAGAAAAGAATTGTGTGCAACGTACAAACAATTGCTCAAGGACATTATATTTTATTGGATTTAGTGGCTTCTACTTAAGTTTTGTCATGTATTGTACGATTCAATATGACTTTGTTAGTTGTACTTTTAGTGTTTTAATGTATTTTTCTGTAATTTATTATATTTGAATAATATTCCAATTATAGTGAAATAATATAAGTTCTTCCAATAATTTCAATTTTTTTGTTTGAAATATTTGGAATTTAAACTGGAAGCTGAAAATTGCTGGAAACTGAAATATCAGAATTTGGCTATTCTGAAAACAAACTTACAACGATTTTTCATCACATATTCCGTCGTAAGTTGGCCCAACTCCCAAAATACGACATTCTTTTTTGTCGGAAGTTACTAATTTATGACGTATAATTGAGTTGTAAATTGATGTTTTATTTTATCAAAGGTGGGTCTCACAAGAAAACATCCGACGATTCCTTTGTCATAAGTAACTAACTTACGTAGATAGTTTTTGTCACGTCGTAACTTACGTGAAAAAGTTACTACTCGTAAGTTCATAACATACGACGTAATATATTCCCTCGTAAGTAGATTTATTATTTTATTGCGAACGTGGGACCCTGCTTCCTAACTTCAGAAGCAATTTTATTTTTTGACGGAAAATTGAACATACTACTCGAGCAAAAACGACGAATATATTCCGTCGGTAATGCCTCAATTACGACGATATCAGTTCAAAAAAATATTTGTAAATGGCCTGATTTCTTGTAGTGATTGCAGCATGAACGTGCTCTTTCATTTGATAATTGACCTTGTTAATGCAAAATATGTGTTATCATTACACACATAGATTAAGAATCGGGCATTAACAATATTTGAGCCAATAAATTACTATTTATGATCATATTTAAAATTCCTAAATATCTGACCATTACAATTTAACATTTTACTCCTTTCCTTTTAGCCTTTTCTTTGTTTTCTCTTCTCATCAGGCATAGGTGATAGGGGTGAACGCGGATCAGATTGGTCGGGTTAGAGGATAAAAATGACCCATCCCACTGACTTGGGTTTGTAAAAATTTCAACTGGTCAACATAAAAATATACTTTTGACCCAACCCTATTATTTATATATTGGGATGGATCCTGTTGGTTCGGATTGGGTTAAACATAAAAACTAACATTAATACGTGACCAATGAAAATTTTATATACAATTCGAAAAATGAAATTGCTTTTCACATGTGAGCTTGACTAGAAGACCAGAATAGGAAAAATTGATGATCGAACATAAATGTCACACACCAAACTACAACACACACACACTAAATAAAAGAGAACCATAAATATTACAAACTTATAAGTCCAAAGGATGATAATGATCTAATAGAACCCAATCAAAATAATAAAAATCCCAAGATCTTTACAAGTTCAGAGTTTGGAACAACCCTTCTAACTAATACCACGATTACATACTGGCGGATTCCGCCTATACTATATATATTCTACCTGCGCCCTCAAATGGTCGTCACCCTTCCTACCGGTTGACTTACGGGCGGTATGCTTGGTACGAAGCATGATTGCTAGCTATAGAACAGGGTTAAACACAAGGAAATGAGCTACAACGCTCACAAGAAGTAATCATTCTATTATGCAAAATATTATCTCAAAATCACGAGTTCATAAATCAAGGGGTTATGGATACTTGTAAGAATGACAATAAGAATCATGAAGTTATAATATGAAGATATGGTAAAATTATAGCAATTGAAACATGGTATATGGAATCATGATATCGGGCAACATGTTATAGTATAAAGGGGTAGAATCATAATAATCGAAATATGGCATATGGTATCAGGGCATCAGGCAATCATGTTATAAATATCAAATCATCAAAATCATTTTAGGAAGCTACGGATTATAGCCGGTGATCAACCGCGAAGTAATCCCGAACCTCGCTGGGTTCTAAAATATAATGGGATCCCTAGGCTATACGTGAGCCTATCAATAACGTGAAAATGACTTGCGTCTGGTTCCAATCCACTAAGATAAGAAAATATTTATTTTATTTTTATTGATTTATAACATGGATGCTGGGGAAAGATTGGTTGTCAACATAATTGAATTAGATTCAAGGGAAGAACATTTGAAGGTAAAGTACAAATTAAGTTAAGAGTGATTAACGAAAGTATTTGAAATAATTATGGACATTGGGTTGTTATAACTAAGAATTTATTTAAAATGTATATATATGCAACAGTTATAAGAATAAAGAGGTAATTAACTTGCCAACAATTATACGCATAAGAAAGTAGTAACTTGCCTTTCAAAGTTCTAAGATTATTCGATCTTGATAGCACGAGTCTTCCCCTTCGCTTCGGTAGCTACACATTATATTAACTTCATTACTATTCACTCTTTACTGACTTATACGCCTATAAGCTTCTAGACTAACCTTTACCCATATTATAACTATGATTATACAAACTTATGATTACACATAACTTAATCGCATACAATTAAAGTAATCCACATAGTCACATAATCACGTAATGGCATGGCATATGATACTTAGCTATAATCACCTAAATCTCGATGCACATAAGCAAATAACACATAAGAACTATCACAAATGCTTCACTCTATCTATTCTGACCTTAACTTAAACCAAAAGATGCTATGCAACAGTCAGACCCTTCACTTTTAAGTCCCCAAACACAACATACACCACTAAAGTTGCATAATGCCACTCGAGGGGTGCTCCTCGGGTGCCTTGGTTAGAATGGGGTGTTTCCACCTTGGGCCTTCACTCTAAATCATTTCCTAGAAGGTGCTAAGACTCTAAAATAACTTCTAAAGTTGGTAAGACTGAAGGGCCTTACTCCTAAAGGTTTACAAAGATCAATAATCTCACCGAAGTTCCCTGCCAGCATCAATTTACACTACCTGTGCTCTTTTCCAAAAATATCAACTTCGACATAGGGCCTTCGAACAAAACCACTTCCTGTGGATTCTTAAGACCTAACCTAACTCTCAAATTTGGTTTCAGGCCAAAGCCTCACCTAGGCCTCTCTAGGATTTGCCCCAAAATTGACTCTGCCCAGCCCCCACTAGAATTCAAACTGCTCTGTTTTTACTTACATAAAACCCACTTTTCTTATTCAATTTTTAATTCTAAAGGCTTTTTAAGCTTCCTAGGGATGCATTATACTTATTTAAGCCAAGGCCCAGTGAAGTACTAGCCTATGGCATGGTTATAATTGACCAAAGTTTAAGTTTACCCAGCCCTGCCCTGTTCTGAGTTGCTATCGGTTATGGGGGTGTGCACCTACCTAAACTCAAGTTTCTTATGGAACCAAGGCTACTGGACTCAAGTATAACTCAAGTCCTAACTCCAGTAAACTTGGGCCTAGCAAGGCCTCACAAAAACTCACCTAAAACAGCCTATACTTTTGGTGAAAAAATCTGCTACTTAGTACCTAGTGTACCTCCTTCCACCTTAACTCCCATTCCAACACCAAAACAAACATGCAAGCACACAAATATATCCAACAATATACACAACCCTATTAACTATTATTTTATGGAAAAATAAGGGCATAACTTAGCCATAATAGTCATTTACCGAGGCAAAAACAAAGAGCAGAGCAGAGCAGATTTTACATGTGAACTTCTAAGCAAATTTTCGAACCAAAAACATATGTTAATAACTTGATGGCTACAAGATTTAATTTTAACTTATCAAGGCACATAGTATATTATCATTTTAGAGCAAAAAAATCATGGCATGCATTGCACAAAAACTCAAATTTAAGTCACATAGCACATTTGTTCGAAATATCACCTATACTACGACATGCAGGCATTAACTTCAACTTTTAGTGTAAAAATCATGGCATACAAGGATAGAAAATTTGTAAAAATATATTTTAAAAGATCAGAGGTTCTTTAAAAGTCACATGTAAATCTTCTTTCTTCTTGGAAAACAAATTAAACTAAATACAAACCATAAAATTCATTCCGCTCCTTAGGAGTCATTGCCGAATGCTTGAGGCCAAGATCATGGCTTGAAAGTAGAAGCAAAACACTTCATCAAGACCATCTCTTGCTTAAGTTTTATAAGCCACAATTAGTTCAACTCTAGATTCACAAGAATCAAAGTTAAACACTTGGCCTTAACTATATGCAACTAATAAACTAATCCTTGAATGATGATATAGAACCAAGTGAAATTGTCCTTTCCTTAGAGGAGTTGAAAGATGCAAGAAGATGAAGAAATGAATAAGAAAAAAATGAGAGGGGAGGGGGGTGTAGGCACGACCGAGAGGGAGGGGTAGAGAGAAGCGAGAGTGGAGTGAGGTGTTGGTGAAGAAAATGAAGTGAGTGGAGTGTATAAATTTATATGGATTTTAAACTTAATATTTTGTCCTTCATCCACCAGTAGCCAACTTTTGCATGCAAGGTTTTGATTGGTCTTTTGCTTGATCAAATGGAGTTAGTGGGGAGTGAAAGGATAGTCCTATCCTTGACCTCTATTTGAGTGGAAATTGCATGTAAGGGTACACTTGTAATTTATAACTATTAAAAGTATAATTTAAAAGAATGATTTTTAGTAATTAAAATACAAATCCATAAATCACCAAATAAATACCATAAATACTATGAGATTTTAGAAATTTAATAAAATTGTTTTAAAAAAATATAAAAAAAAAATTTGAACAAAAAAATTTATATTAAAATAATTTTTCACATATTATTATACTAACAAACAAATCATAAAAAATATACTTAACACATTATAAATTACACAAATAATTGCAACTAACTTGATTATATTCAACAATACTAAACTAAAAATTATCGTCTGATCGCAACTATTCAAATATTACTAAATCGCGAGAAATCCCTATTATTTACTAATCGAGTAGCGATAATATTACTCGCGTACAAAATTTACACGCTTAAAATATATCAGCAACACTCGCAATGCCATACGACAAAATTATACACAATATATAACGAATTCGCATAATCGGCCTTATAACACATAATATTTAGGAATATATATATGTATCGCATTTATAAAAATAACTCTAATATTTACCGGTCGTCACAATCAATAGGAAGGAATGTTCTTATGAAGGTACCTGTTTTGACCTACTTTTACCTCGTGGAACATGTGTTCTTCTATAAATGGATAATCTTGTACACTAGCTACTTTAAAATAGATTTTGATGTGTACTTATGTTAACATTTTAACCCATGCTTCATTAGTATCAACTTTATTAGAAATTTTTTTGTATACCGCATCAATAAAGCTAATTGGGAGCCTATCAAGATTATTACAAATCTTCATAACCTCAAACTCTAATACAACTTGTTGGAACGCGAACAAGAGACATAATTCCAAAATAATATGACACTATACATTCTAGGCCGAACCTGCGCAGATTTGTTTTTGGATTTATATGGCTTCTCCATAAAAAAAAGAATATTCTCTAATTTTCTTGATGCAGTACTTTGATTGACACATACCCCATACCAAATTATCCTTGTCAACGAATAACTACAAATACCTTGTTCTTTTTCATAGAATCGATTTGTTCGCATCCTGTACCGCCGATATTTCTGCAGAACCCATTATATGTACATTATTAGAGAGACTTTTAATACAAGGCAACAAATAAAAAAACCAGCTTCAATGAAGGATGATGACTACATGAACTATTATAAAAGAAGGAACCAGCTTCACTGAAAGATGAAGAATGGAATCTATTTAATAGGCAGGCTCTTGGGTTATCAGATTAACTTTGGCGAAAAATGTTGCTTCCAATATCGTCAAGGAAACGAAAACTTATGGTTTGGTCAAGGTTTTGTAAAATATGTTTGAGAAGCCGTATGCTTCAAATAAGGGGTATTAGAATCGCTTGTTAGTTGCCACAAGATTGAATGAAGGAGATCGTGTTGCTGACCATGTGAATGAATTTGATTTTATCCTAGCAAGATTGGTATCAGTTGATATTAAATTCCATAATAAAATACAGGCCTTGTTTTTGGAGTACTCATTATGAGACAGTTGGTCAGGTTTTTTCACTACTATAATTAATTCATCCGGGAGCAGTAAGATGACTTTTGCTGGAGTTCGAGATTCGATTCTTGGAGAAGATATTCACAAAGGAAACTCAGAAGAGTTGGCAGGTTCCTTGTTCAAGGCTGAGAGTAGAGAAAGAAAGTTTATAATGGGGTAGGATACAGGCGTAGCAAATCAAAGTCACAAAAGAGAGGACAAACCAAAGATCTCAAGAATATTTTTTATTGGAATTGTCAGAAGAAGGGGTACTTCAGAAATCGGTGCACAGCTCAAGTGATCCTAAAGGAAAGAGTAAAGAGGATAATTAATCTAACATAGTTAAAAAAGTGGTGGATGATGATACTTTGATTTGTTGTATTACATGTTTCCTTAAATCATGGTTATATATTGAGATGCATCATTCCATGCTACCCCTTCCAAGGATTTAATGTTAAATTTCATATGTCGAAATTTTGGTAAAGTCCGTCTTGTTGATGACGAGACATTGGATATTATGGGCATTGGATCTATTAATCTCAAAACCTCTTTGGGAACTAGCTAGATGTTGAAAGATATAAGGTACATTCTTGGACTGAAGAAATTGTTGCAATCTGTAGTCAGTTAGATAAGGAAGGTTATCGAGTTATAAAGAGCAATCTAGTTATTGTTCGTGGAGAGAAAAAAAGGGACTTTCTACATTGTTGAAGAATCAAACTATAAAGCAAATATAGTTGCTGATGAGATTGGGTCTTTAACTTTATGGAACCAGGGTTTGGT
This sequence comes from Apium graveolens, assembly GCF_009905375.1. NCBI lineage: Eukaryota > Viridiplantae > Streptophyta > Magnoliopsida > Apiales > Apiaceae > Apium > Apium graveolens. The sequence continues at coordinate 111,440 of NW_027419901.1, forward strand.
CATATAAGTGAAAAGGGTATGAAGTTGTTAACTTCGAAGGGGAACATTCCAGTGTTAAAAATGTGGAAATTGGGTTCCGTGAGCCATGTTTTCTTGGAAAACAGAAATGTGTTACTTTTAAAAAATCAGGTAGGACCCCGAAACCTAAGAAGTTGAAGCTAGTTCATACAGATGTATATGGTACAACAACAGTTGCGTCTTTGGGCGGATCTCGCTACAATGTCACTTTAATTAACGATTTCACTAAAAAAGTATGGGTTTATTTCTTTAAAAATAAATCAGATGTGTATTCTACTTTCAAGAAGTGGAATACTGAAGTTGAAAATCAGACCGATTTGAAGGTGAAGATTTTGATGTCAGATAATGATGGTGAATACAGTAGTGATGAGTATAAAAGCTATTGAACAGAATTTGGGATTATAGTGATTAAAAATATTCCAGAGACAACACAACAAAATGGTGTTGTAGAGCGCATGAATAGAACCTTAAATGAGAGGGCCAATAGTATGAGATTACATGCAAAATTGCCAAATATGTTTTAGGAAGAAGTAGTTAAAATAGCAGTGTATCTCATAAATAGAGGACCTTCAAGTTCATTAAGGTTAAAGAATCCTGAAGAAGAGTGGCTGCAAAAGAAGGTAAATCTTTCACACTTGTAGATGAGTTTTTGGTTGTATTTCTTATGTGCGTGTTAAATATTATTACATGGATAAAATGGATCTAAAAGCAAATAAGTGCATCTTTATTGGTTATTGCTCAGATGACATGGGTTACTGTTTTTAGGATTAACTGACGAAGAAGGTCGTTAGAAGTGGAGATGTTACTTTTAGTGAGAATGCAGTGTATAAGGATAAACTTGTAGACGATTCTGAGTTTATAAAGGAACAACCTGAGAAATTGAAAGTAGTGCTTGAAGATATTAAATAAATAGATCTGCATGCAGGAAATAGTGGGAGTTGGTAGAATGTCCAGGACAGGGTTCCAATTATCCGACAGACTGAGGTAAGAAAATCTAGGATAATTATGAGGCCACCATAAAGATATCCTCCTCCAGTATATTATATGTTATTGATGAGGACAAAGAGTCTCAGTGTTATTCAGAGGTAGTACATGTAGATAATTCAGTTCAGTGGAAATCAACCTTGGATGAAGAGATGAGTTCTCTTGAGAAGAATGAGACATGGTCTTTAACAGAGATACCAGCAGGGAATTAAGATTTACATAGTAAGTCGGTGTTCAGGATCAAAAAAGAATATGATGGCAGCAAAAGATACAAGGTGAGGTTAGTAGTCAAGGGTTATCAACGGAAAAAGTGTAATTACTATATTGATATATTTTCCCCAGTTGTTAAGATGACTGCAGTTAGAATTATGTTAAGTATTGTGGCTGCAGAGGAGTTACATTTAGAGCAACTGGATGTTAAGATCGTGTTCTTACATGGTGATCTTGAGGAAGACATCTAAATGGTTCATCCAAAGGGATTTTAGGTAGTTGGGAAAGAAATCCTTGTTTGCAAGCTTATGAAAATCTTGTATGGTTTAAAGTAATCACCAAGGCAACAGTACTTGAAGTTTGACAGCTTAATGATGTAGAATGGGTGTACGAGGAGTGTATGGATCATTGGTTTTACTTTAAACAATTTGATTCATATTATATCATATATTTGTTATATGTTGATGACATATTGATAACATGATTTAACATGAGGAAAATAAATAGGCTAAAGAGACAGATGTGGGATGTGGGATGAGTTTGAGATGAAGGATATGGGTGCAACAAAACATATACTTGGTATGAGAATCATAACGGATAGAGTTGAAGGTACTTTGAAATTATCTCAGAAGAAAGATTTGAGAAATTGTTGCAGATATTTAGTGTCCAGGATGCAAAGACCATAAGTAAATCATTGGCGAGTTACTTTAATCTCACGAAGAAGCAATCACCAAAAATGGATGAAGAAAAAAAGATATGGCTAAATTTCTCTTTGCGTTTGCAGTTGGCAATTTGATGTATGCTATGGTGTGTAAAAGGCCATACATTACTCATGTAGTGGGAGTCGTTAATAGGTTTTTGTCTAATCCAGGAAGAGAGCATTGGGAAGCAGTCAAGTGGTTATTACGCTACTTGAAAGGAACATCCAAGGCTGTATTATATTTCAATAAGAAAAATGTTATCTTCCAAGGATTCCCTGATGCAGATTTGGGTGGATGTTTGGATACAAGAAAAAGTATAATGGGTTATATTTTTACTTTGGGTGGCACCGCAGTTAGTTGGATATCTCAACTTCAAAAGAGTGTTGCTCTTTCAACCACTGAAGCAGAATATATGCTATCTCAGAAGCTAGAAAGGATATGATTTGGTTGAACAGTTTTCTTGAGGAGTTGGGCAGGAAAGAGGGAGATAGTGCTTTGTATGGCGACAGTCAGAGTTCTATTCATCTTGTGAATAATCTTGTGTTTCTTGCTAGGAAGAAGCATATTTAGCTAGATATCACTTTACAAGAGAGTTGATAAGCAATGGTACTTTGTCCTTAAAGAAAATCCTTGCAGATATGTTCACTAAGGTGGTAACCAATGAAAAGTTGAAGCTTTGCGTAACTTCAACTCGCCTTCAAAATTGATTGATGAGAGGGCGTTGCACTAGTTAGAGTTATTGATTAGAGTATTGATTATACTATATTCACAAGAGTGAAGTGAAGATGTCATCAGACTCCATGTTGAAGATTGTTGGGTTCGTGGAGTCTATTAATTAAGTCCATGAAAATATACTATTTAGATTCAGATTCAGGTTAGATTAAGGATTGGTCTACTTTTCAGATTTGGAGTATTATTCGATTTAAACCCAATTTCTTCTCTTATAAATACTCATGCAATTATAAAATCATAACATAACGAATTGTGAGAGATCAATACAAAATTAGTGCGGCTTGTGGAGTAGGAATTTCCGAACCACATAAATATTTGTCGTGTGTGATTGTCATTTATTTTCTTGTTCTTATTTATTCACTTTGGGTTTTGCTTTCATTGTTGTATAATCAATAATTGTAGATCTGTTTATTATAGCAGGAGATAATTTTGACAATAAGAAAAGTGTGTATCAAAGTAGAGAAAGAGAAAGGAATATTTAATTTTTATAGGGTAAAGAGTGTTAAGTGCATCGTAAAGTGAAAATAATTTTTTTTCATATTTTGTACATTAATTTTTTTATTCTCTCTACAATTATATAACCTAAAAAAATAGGGCCCTTGTATGTTTAAGCCCAAGCCCTTTGTCACTACTATCCTAACGACTAGACTTGCTTATAAATTTTAAAGTTTATTTCTACAGTTTGGTTTTCCTTACTTCTATCTCATTTTATCATAAATTGTGATGCTTTATTTGATAATTCCTAAATGCTTTAACAATATGATGATAAGTTATATAGTTGTTTAACATATAAATATTAACAATTTTCCAATATTAAGAACACAACTTCTACTTACATAGATCGAAAATATAAATTCCTTTTAAGCTAATACTTATATTCAATCTAATTAGCTAATACACTCTGAAAATATAATATTGTAAAATCTAAATAGATTGCTAAAGTTAATTAATCTAATAAGATACCCACATAAAAATACATTAATTCCGACCCGATTAGTTCCTTTAACCATAACCGAGTTTAACCTTGATTAATTAACCGCCGTTAGATATACATAAGATCAACCAATCTGATCCGTTGATATAGTATGATACTTATATATATATATCACATCATGTTTTCATTTTAGGGTTTTATACCCCCTTACCGCCGCTCTCTCTGGTTCATATATCTTAGCAAACCACCTCTTTCTTTGGCTTAATTTTTTGATTTCTCCTGCAACTATTTATAAAATTAACTAGTTTATACATCCAAGAGGCTGGTTAGATAGTTGTTTATGTGTATTTATGTCAAATCGCGAGATATATAATCACTTCCCTTTTCCATTCAAACAATCAAGTTTGCAAAACTGGTCTCTAGAAGTTTATCATATTTTATGAATATTTTCAATCCCATCCATATAAGAAATCTCATTTTCCATTCTTTACATTATCCCTCGGTACACTTCCGACCATCTCCTTCTTGGTATGTATCTCAAAATTTTACAATCTCTTTAAATCGATATATGTGCTAAAGTATTAATTATGTACAAATGTAAGCCTTTCTTCATCAGTTGATTACATCCTATATAGCACAACAATATACCAACAAGAATCTCAAAACATTATGTCACCATGTTATGTTCTGTTTTATTTATACGTAATTTATTATTTTTTACTGGTTTGCGAATTTTTACAGATTTTTAGTATTCCGCGACACCGATAATTTCATGAAAATTGAATTGCATCATGACTTTGCTCAAGTTCGAAGGTAAGTTATATTTAAATTTCTTAATTTGGACGATAAATGTATAGTGAATTTTCATTGCCTCGGTTAGGTATGATTGAAATAAAAATTTTGAGTTTATATTTTTCTCAAACCGAAACGGATTTAGTTCAGATTTATTTTGCTCTTAAATAAAAAATGAATCCATATTCGAACTTAGTCGAAAATTTGAATATTTATATATAGCATATTATTTCTTTTGTTCAATTTCTAATTCATTTTCAAATATCCATCAATTGTGTCCTGTGACTTAATGACATCAATTTTGGATATTGGTGTAACGAGATTTGGATCAACCTTACGTATTTACTGAACATAATCTTTCCCCAATTTGATATGAGTTTTCTCCTCAAAAATACATATAGTAAATATTCAGTATTCCATCATGATTTGAAAATCTTTATTGCTCAAGTGATTTATACGTCTTTACTTATATGTTTATGAATTATTTGCAGTAAACAATGAAGTAAATGCTCCAGAAAAGATGGATGTCTCTGCACCATGGTTTTCCTATCGGTAATACTCTTTCATATATTTTTCATTTATTCCAAAATTTTCAACACTACAATTTATATATTTTTATTATGTTGCTCTTATATGTACCCTTACATGTACCCTCGCATGTACATGCTACCAATCCCATGCCAATATATTGAAATTGAATTATTACAAATAAAGTTGGATGTAAACGTGTATATGGTGAACAACCCGGCCTGATAATGACATGCTTTATTACGAACTTGAACTCAAACATAAGAATGTGTGAGCTAACGAGCTCGGGCCGAGCTCTTAGCATTGGTGGCTTGAGCTCGGCACGAGATCATTAGACTTGAACTTGGCTAGTTAAATCTCAAAAAATTGACATATATCCTGATTATTAATATTTTATGTTTAAAATTACACTCAAATATGTAATCCATGAATCTTTTGAGAATAATAAATTCAAATTTAAGCTTTTTCAGTTGTGTTGAAATTGATAATTATAGTCGTCCTAGTGGGCGGGTCTGAACTTTTTTTTCAATAATAAATGTTATTTTTTACGAGCTGTTCGTTAATGGCACGAGAATGTCATGGCTTGTTTTTATTTGATGAAAGATCGTGTGTGGCTCGATTTGTTTAGGAACTCGAGGTTGATACATATTTTTGTGATAGCTCATCTTGGCTTGTTAAGAATAATATTAAGCTAAGGAACAATTACAAATTAATTAAGAATATGCTTTATTTTCATTTTTTTAAGATAAATAATTGATCAATGTAATCCATTCATTATGTTTTCTAATGGTGAAAATACTCCAATAGACAAGACACCAAATTAGATAATTACTTTAGGGAGAGAAGAAGAAAGTGAGAAAGATGACGGCTGGGCGGATCATTGTAACGAGAAAAGGAATGATGTTAGTTATATATACACAATTATTCTATATTTTTTTGACAATATAGTAGAATACGAAGATAGAAGATAGAAGAATTATTTAGAATCGTTTGTAGTTTATCCTGATTAAAAGATAAACTAAAAAGGTACTATTTCACTTAACTAACAAGGATCTTTTAGAAGGGCTCTTACAATAATATATATACAGAAGCATTTGCATCAGATGGATCAACTGATAGACGGAGTTTAATAATACATTAGTTCTTTGCTACTCGATAATTAATAAAATTATACTCCATCAATCCTACACCATACTACATGACTTCTAGTGACCTCAGAAAAATGACTACATGGAGTAGGCAGCTATATACATCTTTAAAAAATTCAAATGATTAACGTATGTTTCTCACCTTTTTCTGTTGCTCCTTATTTCCGTCCTTCACAAAATTCCTCAAGATCTTATGGCATAAAACTATCGGAGCCAACCCGTAGACCTAGATTGCTTGGTGATCTGGAAGGTAACTCTTCTTCTATGAACATTGGCTTAAAGAGAAAAATGAAAATGATCATAAAAGAAGATTCAAGCGATGAAGATGATGAGTACTACCAATGTGATCTTCGTGGATCTGCCGGCTTAAACAGGACACCCTGAACCATTCAGTATAACTCCCTCATAAAATTTAAGGTTTTCAATTTACTATGAAAACATGCTCCAATTTTTGGTTGAGATTTGTAGTGTTGTTAATATTTGACTGGTAATTGATTTGTAGTGTTATCTAATGTATTTTAGGCTTTACTATATTTTTTAGTTGACTCATATATTTTACTTGAATTTGCAGAGGGAACTTGGAAATGGTAGGCAGTCCAGAGAGAATGCCAAAATCTAGTGAGCAAAACAAGATAGAAAGAATTCTGAGGTTCCCATGCTGCAAATTCTAGGAAATTTACAAGATCATTTCATGGTGTGTCACAAGTGAAATAATAGAGACAAGGATACTGAAATTACTAGTGGTTCTTTTTTATCTACATATGTCATCTGAATTGTTGTCTTTATAGATTCAGAATTTGATGAGACGATTATGAAATACATGTGCTTTATATATAAGCTTCTGCAACTAATCGATCAAATTTGAAATTTAATTAGGATTAATAGTTGCTAATTTGCTATGTTGCGTAGATAGTATTTATACGGTTGATAGAGCTGCTTACTAAGAAGATGACTACAAGATACATGTTCTTTCTACATCAAAAATAAGTTGTAGTACAAAACATTGATGCTTTATAAGAACTAATTTCAGAATATTAGTCTACCACTACCATCAAGCTCATTGATTCCTACTTTCAGGTTGTAACTTGTACATATGTCAACTTTTTTTCAACAATTTGATTTTAGTTACTTATATTTCATTTTATCAAGAGTTATGAAGATTGCTAATGCCTATGTTGATCAAATAACAGAGTTATTAAATATAGAAAATATTATCAGTTTCCCAATATTAACTATATAACTTCTACTTACATATGAACCAATTCCTTATTGAAAAACGCATTTCAATATACATGTATGTAATTATCATGTTGATTAATGGTTAATATCAATAAGCAAAGCAAACTCCCTCATTAGAGAACGCTATAATGGTTTAACCCCACAGGATATAATGTATTTAAGCAATTCTACTCTTAAAAGTTTTCTATTAACTTTTTTTAAACCAATATGACACCATTGATTTTATTCTCATGATAGTCTTAAAAAAGGTTATGCCAAAAATCATTTATAAACAAAAAAAATTATTTAAAATATTTTCACAACAACATAAAAATAATTGTTTTAAAAATTTTAATGTTAAAATGATTTTTAAATTGAACACTAAATATAAGTTATAAATTATATGTTCTATTCTTGTTGAATAACAAAACTTGTATACACAACACACACCTGTGTAATTTGAAATGATAAAGAGTAATACTGATATGTTTATTTCTTGCTCATAGAAAAATGAGAGCATACACGCAGAATTTAAAAAAAAAAATAGCTGAAAACTGCTTCCTACAAACTAGCAACTCTCACCTAAAAAATCTCCCACGCTCCTAACTACTCCATAACTCTCCAACAAGCTACTGACTCATTCTAATACTACAACGTGGCTAACAGATGCCCATTTATTAAAAAAAATCACAACTTAAAATAAATAAATAATAAGTTTAGATAAAATCCAACAAAACACCCCTTAATCTAAACTTATGCAGCCAACTTCTTCATGCCAAGAAACTCACGCATTCTCTCAAACTTGACAGCTGCAAGCGCTTTTGTCAGAATGTCTTCCTTCTGCTCACTAGTGTGTACATGCTTGAGTTTGATCTCTCCTTTCTCATGCATTCCCGGATAAAATGGTACCGAATGTCTATATGTTTACTACGACCATGGAAAAATTGAATCTTAGCCAAATCTATAGCAGACCTGTTGTCCACATAGATTATTACAGGGCCTGGTTTCACATCAACAATCTAACTGAGTAACTTCGGTAACCAAACTGCTTGACTTGCTGCAGCAGTGGCAGCCATGAACTCAGCCTCACAAGATGAGAGTGCTACACACATCTGTTTATGAGACACCCAAGTTATTAAACTGTCATCGAGATAGAACACCATACCCCCAGTACTCTTCCTGTCTTCTATATTTCATCCCAAATCACTATATGCAAAACCATATAAAATATAGTTTCCCGAGCCTCTCACATAATTCAAACCATATTCCAGAGTTCCTTTTACATATCTTAATATTCACTTCATTACATTATAATGAAGAACTGTGGGTCTGTCCATATAACGACTAACAATCCCTACTGCAAATTCTATCTCAGGACGGGTATGCACCAAGTATCAAAGGCCTCCTACCATACTTTTAAATTGAGTAGGATCAACTGGCTTCCCATCTTCATCTTTTTGTAGCTATAATCTCTCCTCCATTGGATATTTTACTGGGTTGCACTCCAATAAACCGGCCTTCTGCAGAATTTTCTTCACGTATGTTGTTTGCTTCAACTCTATGCCATCCTTCCCTTGCTTAACCTCAATTCCTAGATAATGTGAAAGTCTTCCCAGATCACTCATCTCAAAGTTTCATCCTTATATCACTTTGTATACACAGCTGGTTCATACGGACTCTTGATGCAACCCAACTTTTTTAGGCACAGGGTAAGCTTCGCGTACCAGGCCCGTGCAACCTGTCTCAAACCATATAAAGCTTTTACCAACTTATAGACAAGATGTTCCTTTCCACTTTTTATAAACCTTCCGGTTGGCTCACATACAAATGCTCACTGAGTTTGCCATTGAGGAAAGCATATTTTACATCAAAATGATGAATCTCCTAACTGTTCTTAGCTGCGAGTGCCAACAACAGCCTTACCCTTTCCAACCTTGTTACCGAAGCGAACAACTCTTCATAATCCACACCTTGCTTCTGAACATAGCCCTTTGCTACAAGCTGGGCCTTGTACTTACTAATTTTTCCTTTTGTGTCCTTCTACAAATTGTTTACCCACTTTAACCCAATGGGTTTGTGTCTAGTAGGCAACTTCACCAAATTCCAAGTGCCATTTCTTTCTATAGCTCGGATCTCATTTTGCATTGCTTTTTCCCAACATTTTTCTTTAATTGCCAGACTATAACATACTGGTTTATCCACTCCAATTAACATTAGTTCATCATGTAATTCCACTTCCTCAGTATCGTTATAAATGTCATTGAGCCGTCTATAACGTCTAGTCTCGCTTTCTTCTTTGGAGAGTTGACTGGAGTCAGGCACAGGTGCTTAAACTGGTGTTGCAATTTCGAAATTATCATTCACTGAAGTTGTTGCTTCGAAATCGCCATTATTCTCTTCACCTGAATTTCCTTCGATTAAAACAAGTGATCCTTGTGCAGAATTTTCTTCAGACTCTTGTTCCCAGGGCCAACTTTTATTTTCTTCAAACCCAATATCTCTACTAACATGTAAAGAATTTCTTCTTGGGTTATACAACCTGCAAACTTTGGTTCCTGGTTCTTTTCCTAAATAAACCAATATTTTACTTCGATCATCTAGCTTACTCACATGCATATTAGGTATTTTCATATGAGCAATGCATCCAAAAACTTTCAAATGTGCAAGCCCTACAAGAAAAAAGTCAATAGACATCGTTTTTTGACTGATGTCTATGTTATTTGTCAACCGATGTCTTTGTCGGTGATGTCTATTCTAGACATCGGTTAAACACCGATGTCTGTCAGAACTTACACATCGGTTTTAAGCTTAATTACTGATATATATAACCCTCATAGACATCGTTTTTTTTATTTTAGACATCAGTTCTTAGCCAATAAAAGTGCTGTTTAATAGTTTTCAGACATCAGTTTTTATCTAATAAAAGTGATATAATCCTAGTATTTATACATCAATTTTTTCTTTAAAATTATGATGAATTTAAACCCAACAAGCACCAAACCAAAAAAAAGGGAAAAATGAACTAACAATACACTTATATTAACCAACATTATCAAGTATAAATTGTTCTTACAAAACCAACCAAAATCAAAGTAATAATTATTGACCAGCTCAAATATTAAGTACATTAGAAAACTAATAAGCTCAAAATCAAAATCAATGTTGAATTCTAGTATCCCCAAAGGTAGATATGGAACTGAAATGATTAACATAACAAAGCTCTCCTTACAAATGGTTCGCCCATGTCCTAAAAATTCATTTGCTGTGAGATGCATATCGATATTTTCAGCATATTCATGTCATCAATGTCCCGCAGAACAATCATCAGAGCTGGGTGTCAGTGATCGCACTTGTTCTTAACATACCTGTAATTTTAAATGACATACCAATACAGGATTTTGGAGGTAGATAAGTGTGATATATGACCAATTAGAAAGAAAAATATGTACCTCATGTGCTCTTTTATTTCATCATTGCAGTCTTTTTTATCGTTCCTTGGATACATTAACCTGTAGGAACACAAAGATGAAGCATAAAAATCTCAGTCAGTCTAATTTTACAAGCAACTCAACTTAATTAGCAAGTTTAAAGCTTATTTGACTTCTATACAATAATTCAATTACAAAAATAATATAAAATTATTTAAGCACTATCACCGTGGCTTTGGCCAATTTATTTGATTTCAAGTTTGGAGAGTACAATATGAACACATCTGAGATGGTCACCTAAAAAAGAAATAAATTCCTACTTGCAATATAAGGAATTCTAATTCTTATATACATATTCCAGAGAAACAATAATTGATAAAGTACCTGAGATGACTCAGAATCATCCGGGATGCTTTAGCGCAGTTTCTTCGTGCATCCAGTACAACATGCACATTTACATGACTAACCATCGGTTCCTGTTTTTATTTATATAAATAAATGATATCTTAACTCTAAAAAAATGGAGATGATGGTAAAAAGGATGGCATGTTGTTGTTTATATATATTAAGGACAAAGAATTAAAGAAATGCATCAACTTCTCATGCTGGAATTCACCAACTCCTAGTCCAACTCGCACCATGCACTTCAGAATTGGTGATATTATATTAAAAATCGAGTGGGTATTTCTCTAGATATATGATCATAGTAAATAAAGGATTTACTTTGGTCATAAACTATACGTTTCTCTCTAGTTCAGGAAATCTCTAATGCTTTTTATCCATTCTTGTCCAAGTTCTATGTCAAACAGTCAAATATCATGCCACCTAGATTCGCTAAAATAGAATGCCCTAGTTTGTTCAAAGTATATTGAGAATTGATATTGTAGAACTGCTATATAGTTACTTGCTGAGTTTTCTACTCACTTGTTTTATCTTTATCTAACCATGGTAGTTAAGCAAGAAGATGGCCAGGCTTAGGCGCACTGCTCGTAAGAGCGTACCTGGTGGTCCCTACCGTGTTGAGGGCTTCCGGTTGCCAGAGCAGGTAGTGGTTGTTATGAGTGAGCTCGCGCCTAGAAAGAGGAGTATTAAGATGCAATGGGTTATCTGTCGGTTCCCAGCCGGAATCGATATTGATTATTTAATAATATTTTGGGTTTGTAAGTTATATTTTATGATTGGTACGTAGTTGTAATCTTGTCTAATACTTTATCCCGTTGATCCTGTTAGTAGTTAATCGGGGTTTATGCATACTTAATTATTAGAATAGAGGTGTGTGAGTCCTCATTTCCTAACCCCGAGATTGAGGGCGTCACAAAATCCATATGGTTGGATCATTGAAAAATGTTTTTTTTTTAAAATCGAAACACCAATTCAGGAATAAACACTAGTTAGGTGTACTAGTCAAACTGAAGTTTGACTATTAAAATAGCAAACCAAATATAATTATTTTTATATGAAATTTTGGTTATATCACTAAGATATATACATATGGTTGTACTAGTCAAACTGAAGTTTGACCGTTAAAATGGAAAACTAAATAAAATTATTTTGATGTGAAATTTTGGTTATATCGGTAATAAATACTCCCTCCGTCCCGGCCAATTGTTTTCATTTGGTTCGGCCACGGAGGTTAACAAATCTATATAAAATAGTGAAAAAGAGGAAGAAAAGTGAGTGAAGTAGTGGGACCCATTAATTTTTAATATATAAAAAGGAGATAGTGGAGTAAAAGTTGTGTGAAAAGGGAAAAAAGTGTGAAAATGGTGGGACCATTTACTATTTTTGGTAAATTTTGAAATATAAAGAATTGGATGGGACATCCCAAAAAGAAAAGTGTAAAGAAATGGTTGGGACAGAGGAAGTATATATCTATTGACATCCATTTGGTTATATTGTTGAAAAATATTTTTTAAACAATCGAAAAACCAATTCTGAAATAAATACTAGTTAGTTATACTAGTAAAACCGAATCTTGACTGTTAAAATGGAAAACCAAATAAAATTATTTTGATATGAAATTTTTGTTATATTAATAAGATATATATCTATTGACAGCCATAAGGTTGGATCGTTGAAAAATATTTTTTAAAAAAAATCGAAACACCAATTCTGGAATAAACACTAGTTAGTTGTATTAGTCAAACTAAAGTTGGACTATTAAAATGACAAACCAAATTAAATTATTTTGATATGAAATTTTGGTTATATCACTAAGATATATATATCTATTGACATCCATATATTTGGATCATTGATTTTTTTTTTTTTAAAATCGAAACACCAAATTTTGGAATAAACACTAGTTGGATGTACTAGTCAAACTAAAGTTTGACTGTTAATATGGCAAACCAAATAAAATTATTTTGATATGAAATTTTAGTTATATTACTAAGATATATATATCTATCGACATCCATATGGTTGGATCTTTGAAAAATATTTTTAAAAAAATTGAAACACCAATTCTGGAATAAACACTAGTCAGTTCTACTAGTCAAACTAAAGTTTGACAGTTAAAATGGCAAACCAAATAAAATTATTTTGATATGAAATTTTAGTTACAACACTAAGATATATATCTATCGAAATCCATATGGTTGGATCGTTGAATAATATTTTTTAAAAAAATTGAAAAACCAATTCTCGAATAAACACTAGTTAAGTGTACTAGTCAAACTGAAATTTGACAGTTAAAATGGCAAACCAAATAACATTATTTTGATGTGAAATTTTTGTTATTCACTAATATATATATATATATATATATATTAACATCCATATGGTTGGATCGCTGAAAAACATTTTTAAAAAAATCGAAACACCAATTCTGGAATAAAAACTTGGTAGATGTACTAGTCAAACTAAAGTTTGACTACTAAAATTGGTAAACCAAATAAAAAATTTTATATGAAATTTTGGTTATATCACTAAGATATATATATCTATCAACATCTATATAGTTGGATAATTGAAAAATATTTTTAAAAAAATCGAAACACCAATTTTAGAATAAACACGAGTTAGTTGTACTAGTCAAACTGAAGTTTGACTGTTAAAATGACAAACCAAATAAAATTATTTTGATATGAAATTTTGGTTATATCACTAACATATATATCTATCGACATCCATATGGTTGGATTGTTGAAAAATATTTTTAAAAAAATCGAAACACCAATTCTGGAATAAACACTAGTTAAGTGTACTAGTCAAACTGAAGTTTGACTGTTAAAATGGCAAACCAAATAAAATTATTTTGATGTGGAATATTGGTTATATCACTAATATATACTCCCTCCATCCCGTCCAATTGTTTACATTTGGTTCGGGCACGGAGGTTAATAAATATGTATAAGGTAGTGAAAAAGAGAAAGAAAAGTGAGTGAAGTAGTGAGACCCATTGATTTTTAATGTATAAGAAGGAGATAGTGGAGTCAAAGTAGTGTGAAAAAGGAAAAAAGTGCGAAAATCGTGGGACCCATTTATTATTTCTGGTAAATTTTGAAATGTAAATAATTGGATGGGACATCCCAAAATGGAAAGTGTAAAGAAATGGTTGGGACAGAGGGAGTATATATCTATTAACATCCATTCGGTTGTTGAATTTTTTTTTTAAAAAGTCAAAAAACCAATTTTAAAATAAACACTAGTTAGTTGTACTAGTCAAACTAAATCATGACTGTTAAAATGGAAAACCAAATAAAATTATTTTAATATAAAATTTTGGTTATATGACTAAGATATATTTCTATTGACAACCATATGGTTGGATCGTTGAAAAATATTTTTCAAAAAATCGAAACACCAATTCTGGAATAAACACTAGTTAGATGTACTAGTCAAACTAAAGTTTGACTGTTAAAATGGCAAACCAAATAAAATTATTTTGATATGAAACTGTTGGTTATATCACTAAGATATATATCTATTAACATCCATATGTTTGGATAGTTGAAAAATATTTTAAAAAAAATCGAAACACTAATTCTGGAATAAACACTAGTTTGGTGTAATAGTCAAACTAAAGTTTGACTGTTAAAATGGAAAACCAAATAAAATTATTTTGATATGAAATTTTGGTTATATCACTAAGATATATATATCTATCGACATCCATATGGTTGAATTGTTGATAATTTTTTTTAAAAAAATCAAAACACCAATTCTGGAATAAACACTAGTTAGTTGTACTACTCAAACTTATATCTATCGAAATCCATATGGTTGGATCATTGAAAATTATTTTTTAAAAAAATCGAAACACCAATTCTGGAATAAACACTAGTTAGGTGTACTAGTCAAACTAAAGTTTGACTGTTAAAATAACAAAACCAAATAAAATTATTTTGATATGAAATTTTGGTTATATCACTAAGATATATATATATATATACATACATATGGTTGAATAGTTGAAAAATATTTTTTAAAAAAATCTAAACACCAATTTTGGAATAAACACTAGTTATTTGTACTAGTCAACTGAAGTTTGACTGTTAAAATGATAAACCAAATAAAATTATTTTGATGTGAAATTCCGGTTATTTCAATAATGTACATATATATATATATATAGTGACATCCATATGGTTGGATCGTTGAAAAATATTTTAAAAAAAATCGAAACACCAATTCTAGAATAAACACTAGTTAGGTGTACTAGTCAAACTAAAGTTTGACTGTTAAAATGGCAAACCAAATAAAATTATTTTGATATGAAATTTTGGTTATATCACTAAGATATATATATCTATCGACATCCAGATGGTTGAATTGTTGATAAATATTTTTAAAAAAATCGAAACACCAATTCTGGAATAAACACTAGTTAGTTGTATGAGTGAAACTTATATCTATCGAAATCCATATGGTTGGATCATTGAAAAATATTTTTAAAAAAAATCGAAACACCAATTCTGGAATAAACACTAGTTAGGTGTACTAGTCAAACTGAAGTTTGACTGTTAAAATAGCAAACCAAATAAAATTATTTTGATATGAAATTTTGGTTATATCACTAAGATATATATATATATACATATGGTTGGATAGTTGAAAAATATTTTTAAAAAAAATCTAAACACCAATTTTGGAATAAACACTAGTTAGTTGTACTAGTCAACTGAAGTTTGACTGTTTCATGATAAACCAAATAAAATTATTTTGATGTGAAATTCCGGTTATATCACTAATATACATATATATATATATATATATATAGTGACATCCATATGATTGGATTGTTGAAAAATATTTAAAAAAAATTGAAACACCAATTCTAGAATAAACACTAGTTAGTTGTACTAGTCAAACTGAAGTTTGACTATTAAAATGGCAAAACAAATAAAATTATTTTGATATGAAATTTTGGTTATAGCACTAAGTTATATAACTATCGACATCCATACGGTTGGACCTTTGAAAAATATTTTTTTAAAAAATCGAAATACCAATTCTGGAATAAACACTAGTTAGGTGTATTAGTCAAACTGAAGTTTGACTGTTAGAATAGCAAACCAAATAAAATTATTTTGTTATGAAATTTTGGTTATATCACTAAGATATATATATATATATATATATCTACATACATATGGTTTTTCGTTGAAAAATATTTTTTTTAAAAAAATCGAAACACCAATTCTGGAATAAACACTAGTTAGTTGTATTAGTCGAACTGAAGTTTGACTGTTAAAATGGCAAACCAAATAAAATTATTTTAATATAAAATTTTGGTTATAGCACTAAGATATATATCTATCGAAATCCATACGGTTGGATCATTGAAAAATGTTTTTTTTTTAAAAATCGAAACAACAATTCTGGAATAAACACTAGTTAGGTGTATTAGTCAAACTGAAGTTTGACTATTAAAATAGCAAACCAAATAAAATTATTTTTATATGAAATTTTGGTTATATCACTAAGATATATAAATATATATATATATATCTACATACATATGGTTGTACTAGTCAAACTGAAGTTTGACCGTTAAAATGGAAAACCAAATAAAATTATTTTGATGTGAAATTTTGGTTATATCGGTAATATATACTCCCTCCGTCCCGGCCAATTGTTTTCATTTGGTTCGGCCACGGAGGTTAATAAATCTATATAAAATAGTGAAAAAGAGAAAGAAAAGTGAGTGAAGTAGTGGGACCCATTGATTTTTAATATATAAAAAGGAGATAGTGGAGTAAAAGTTGTGTGGAAAGGGAAAAAAATGTGAAAATGGTGGGACCATTTACTATTTTTGATAAATTTTGAAATGTTAAGAATTGGATGGGACATCCCAAAAAGAAAAGTGTAAAGAAATGGTTGTGACAGAGGAAGTATATATCTATTGACATCCATTCGGTTATATTGTTCAAAAATATTTTTTAAACAATCGAAAAACCAATTCTGAAATAAATACTAGTTAGTTATACTAGTAAAACTGAATCTTGACTGTTAAAATGGAAAACCAAATAAAATTATTTTGATATGAAATTTTGGTTATATTAGTAAGATATATATCTATTGACAGCCATAAGGTTGGATCGTTGAAAAATATTTTTTAAAAAATCGAAACACCAATTCTGGAATAAACACTAGTTAGTTGTACTAGTCAAACTGAAGCTAATTTAACGGATGTCTGATCTAGCATTTCATATCGGTTTATTCGAAAGAATTTCAATAAATAGCTTTTAGAGCTTGTAGGTTTCATGTTATAATGGATAAATACCTCATAATATACTCATTTTCACCTAGAAATACTGTAATATAAGCTAAAATTTATTGCAAAGACATCATATTTAATCTTAAAACCAATGTATAGCACTGTAATAGACATCGGCTGTTAATCGATGTCAAAGGCTGATGATATTTAACATCACACGCTAAAATATCGGTTCAGATTTTTTTTAACATCGGTTCTCAACCGATGTCTGATGCTATATTTCTAGTAGTGTTAATCTAAGACTCGTGAGCCCTTTTTTCTTCTAGTTGCTTTAGGTTTCTAAGTGTGCACCTAATTAATTTCATTAACTCCCCTGCCTTTTAGTTAGTTCTATGGATTTTTTGAGATTGGTTTACACTATATTAGTGTGGAATATTAACACTTCTCATGGTTGATAAAATTACTGAAATAAGCATATTACTTTATGTTTGATGGTGCCTTTTACGGGGGCAAATGTAATATATTTTATTTTCTTTTTTTGTAGGTAGCATTTCAAGGAAAGATGAATTTGTGTATTTGGCTTTGAGAAGAAAAGAATTGTGTGCAACGTACAAATAATTGCTCAAGGACATTATATTTTATTGGATTTAGTGGCTTCTACTTAAGTTTTGTCATGTATTGTACGATTCAATATGACTTTGTTAGTTGTGCTTTTAGTGTTTTAATGTATTTTTCTGTAATTTATTATATTTGAATATTATTCCAATTATAGTAAAATAATATGAGTTCTTCCAATAATTTCGATTTTTTTTGTTTGAAATTGATGGAATTTAAACCGAAAGCTGAAAATTGCTGGAAACTGAAAAATCAGAATTTGGCTATTCTGAAAACAAACTTACAACGATTTTTCATCACATATTCCGTCGTAAGTTGGCCCAACTCCCAAACTACGACATTCGTTTTTGTCGGAAGTTACTAATTTATGACGTATAATTGAGTTGTAAATTGATGTTTTATTTTATCAAAGGTGGGTCTCATAAGAAAACATCCGACGATTCCTCCGTCATAAGTAACTAACTTACGTAGATATTTTTTGTCACGTCGTAACTTACGTGAAAAAGTTACTACACGTAAGTTCATAACATACGACGTAATATATTCCCTCGTAAGTAGATTTATTATTTTATTGCGAACGTGGGGCCCTGCTTCCTAACTTCAGAAGCAATTTTATTTTTTGACGGAAAATTGAACATACTACTCGAGCAAAAACGACGAATTTGTTCCGTCGTTAATGCCTCAATTACGACGATATCAGTTCAAAAAAATCTTTATAAATGGCCTGATTTCTTGTAGTGATTGCAGCATGAACGTGCTCTTTCATTTGATAATTGACCTTGTTAATGCAAAATATGTGTTATCATTACACACATAGATTAAGAATCGGGCACTAACAATATTTGAGCCAATAAATTACTATTTATGATCATATTTAAAATTCCTAAATATCTGACCATTACAATTTAACATTTTACTCCTTTCCTTTTAGCCTTTTCTTTGTTTTCTCTTCTCATCAGGCATAGGTGATAGGGGTGAACGCGGATCAGATTGGTCGGGTTAGAGGATAAAAATGACCCAACCCACTTACTTGGGTTTGTAAAAATTTCAACTGGTCAACATAAAAATATACTTTTGACCCAACCCTATTATTTATATATTGGGATGGATCCTGTTTGTTCGGATTGGGTTAAACATAAAAACTAACATTAATATGTGACCAATGAAAATTTTATATACAATTCGAAAAATGAAATTGCTTTTCACATGTGAGCTTGACTAGAAGACCAGAATAGGAAAAATTGATGATCGAACATAAATGTCACACACCAAACTACAACACACACACACACACTGAATAAAAGAGAACCATAAATATTACAAACTTATAAGTCCAAAGGATGATAATGATCTAATAGAACCCAATCAAAATAATAAAAATCTCAAGATCTTTACAAGTTCAGAGTTTGGAACAACCCTTCTAACTAATATCACGATTACATACTGGCGGATTCCGCCTATACTATATATATTCTACCTGCGCCCTCAAATGGTCTTCACCCTTCCTACCGGTTGACTTACGGGCGGTCTGCTTTGTACGAAGCATGATTGCTAGCTGTAGAACAGGGTTAAACACAAGGAAATGAGCTACAATGCTCACAAGTACTAATCATTCTATTATGCAAAATATTATCTCAAAATCACGAGTTCATAAATCAAGGGGTTATGGATACTTGTAAGAATGACAATAAGAATCATGAAGTTATAATATGAAGATTTGGTAAAATTATAGCAATTGAAACATGGTATATGGAATCATGATATCGGGCAACATGTTATAGTATAAAGGGGTAGAATCATAATAATCGAAATATGGCATATGGTATCATGGCATCAGGCAATCATGTTATAAATATCAAATCATCAAAATCATTTTAGGATGCTACGAATTATAGCCGGTGATCAGCCGCGAAGTATTCCCGAACCTCGCTGGGTTCTAAAATATAATGGGATCCCTAGGCTATACGTGAGCCTATCAATAACGTGAAAATGACTTGTGTCTGGTTCCAATCCACTAAGATAAGAAAATATTTATTTTATTTTTATTGATTTATAACATGGATGCTGGGGAAAGATTGGGTATCAACATAATTGAATTAGATTCAAGGGAAGAACATTTGAAGGTAAAGTACAAATTAAGTTAAGAGTGATTAACGAAAGTATTTGAAATAATTATGGGCATGGGGTTGTTATAACTAAGAATTCATTTAAAATGTATATATATGCAACACTTATAAGAATAAAGAGGTAAGTAACTTGCCAACAATTATACGCATAAGAAAGTAGTAACTTGCCTTTCAAAGTTCTAAGATTATTCGATCTTGATAGCACGAGTCTTCCCCTTCGCTTCGGTAGCTACACATTATATTAACCTCATTACTATTCACTCTTCACCGACTTATACGCCTATAAGCTTCTAGACTAACCTTTACCCATATTATAACTATGATTATACAAACTTATGATTACACATAACTTAATCGCATACAATTAAAGTAATCCACATAGTCACATAATCACGTAATGGCATGGCATATGATACTTAGCTATTATCACCTAAATCTCTATGCACGTAAGCAAATAACACATAAGAACTATCACTAATGCTTCACTCTATCTATTCTGACCTTAACTTAAACCAAAAGATGCTATGCAACAGTCAGACCCTTCACTTTTAAGTCCCCAAACACAACATACACCACTAAAGTTGCCTAATGCCACTCGAGGGGTGCTCCTCGGGTGCCTTGGTTAGAATGGGGTGTTTCCACCTTGGGCCTTCACTCTAAATCATTTCCTAGAGGGTGCTAAGACTCTAAAATAACTTCTAAAGTTGGTAAGACTGAAGGGCCTTACTCCTAAAGGTTTACAAAGATCAATACTCTCACCGAAGTTCCCTGCCAGCATCAATTTGCACTACCTGTGCTCTTTTGCAAAAATATCAACTTCGACATAGGGCCTTCGAACAAAACCACTTCCCGTGGATTCCTAAGACCTAACCTAACTCTCAGATTTGGTTTCAGGCCAAGGCCTCACCTAGGCCTCTCTAGGATTTGCCCCAAAATTGACTCTGCCCAACCCCCACTAGAATTCAAACTGTTCTGTTTTTACTTACATAAAACCCACTTTTCTCATTCAATTTTTAATTCTAAAGGCTTTTTAAGCTTCCTAGGGATGCATTATACTTATTTAAGCCAAGGCCCCGTGAAGTACTACCCTATGGCATGGTTATAATCGACCAAAGTTCAAGTTTACCCAGCCCTGCCCTGTTCTGAGTTGCTATCGGTTATGGGGGTGTGCACCTACCTAAATTCCAGTTTCTTACGGAACCAAGGCTACTGGACTCAAGTATAACTCAAGTCCTAACTCCAGTAAACTTAGGCCTAGCAAGGCCTCACAAAAACTCACCTAAAACTGCCTATACTTTTGGTGAAAAAGTCTGCTACTTAGTACCTAGTGTACCTCCTTCCACCTTAACTCCCATTCCAACACCAAAACCAACATGCAAGCACACAAATATATCCTAAAGTATACACAACCCTATTAACTATTATTTTATGGAAAAATAAGAGCATAACTTAGCCATAATAGTTATTTACCGAGGCAAAAACAAAGAGCAGAGCAGAGCAGATTTTACATGTGAACTTCTAAGCAAATTTTCGAACCAAAAACATATGTTAATAACTTGATGGCTACAAGATTTAATTTTAACTTATTAAGGCACATAGCATATTATCATTTTAGAGCAAAAAAATCATGGCATGCATTGCACAAAAACTCAAATTTAAGTCACATAGCACATTTGTTCGAAATATCACCTATACTACGACATGCAGGCATTAACTTCAGCTTTTAGTGTAAAAATCATGGCATACAAGGATAGAAAATTTGTAAAAATACATTTTAAAAGAACAGAGGTTCTTTAAAAGTCACATGTAAATCTTCTTTCTTCTTGGAAAACAAATTAAACTAAATACAAACCATAAAATTCATTCCGCTCCTTAGGAGTCATTGCCGAATGCTTGAGGCCAAGATTATGGCTTGAAAGTAGAAGCAAAACACTTCATCAAGACCATCTCTTGCTTAAGTTTTATAAGCCACAATTAGTTCAACTCTAGATTCACAAGAATCAAAGTTAAACACTTGGCCTTAACTATATGCAACTAATAAACTAATCTTGAATGATGATATAGAACCAAGTGAAATTGTCCTTTGCTTAGAGGAGTTGAAAGATGCAAGAAGGTGAAGAAATGAATAAGAAAAAAATGAGAGGGGAGGAGGGTGTAGGCACGGCCGAGAGGGAGGGGTAGAGAGAAGCGAGAGTGGAGTGAGGTGTTGGTGAAGAAAATGAAGTGAGTGGAGTGTATAAATTTATATGGATTTTAAACTTAATATTTTGTCCTTCATCCACCAGTAGCCAACTTTTGCATGCAAGGTTTTGATTGGTCTTTTGCTTGATCAAATGGAGTTAGTGGGGAGTGAAAGGATAGTCCTATCCTTGACCTCTATTTGAGTGGAAATTGCATGTAAGGGTACACTTGTAATTTATAACTGTTAGGAATATATGTGCATTAGTTTGATGATATGTTTAACAAAACACTTAAGTAGAAATCTAGTGTTTGTAGCCTCAACGGATAAGACCACTTTGGCTATCCGTTGATGGTGTAGCTTTACTTAGAAATAAGTCTAGTGTTGTAGCATATTTCAGTCTCTGAATTTGAGATATAATTCTTAAATGTTGAGGAAAATTATAAGTCATGTTGACTACTAAAGGATATGCAGATAGGAAGGCCAATTATAAATATTTCATGCCTTGTAATTTTGTATAAATGAAATGGTGTCAACGGATAACTTAAAGACCTTCAACGGATGAGAAACAAAGCTTCAACGGATGTCTCTAAAGCTTCAACGGATAACATCCTTCAACGGATGAGTGCATCAACGGATAGAGCTTCAACTGCTAACACATCAACGGATAAAGCC
Source organism: Apium graveolens (assembly GCF_009905375.1). NCBI lineage: Eukaryota > Viridiplantae > Streptophyta > Magnoliopsida > Apiales > Apiaceae > Apium > Apium graveolens. The sequence continues at coordinate 134,392 of NW_027419901.1, forward strand.
ATCAACGGATGAAGGCTTCAACGGATGTTCTGTTAAATAGCAGTTGACAAGTGGTAGTTGTACCTACAAACAGAGGCACATGGGTTGACAGAGACAACTGAGATGTGGTAGCCTATTTCAGGAACATCAGAAAAAGCAGCCGTTCTACTCTAGTATAAAGAGGCAATAGTCAACAATGCACTGGAGTAAAATGGAGAAGAAACAAGTGGAGAACTTATTTTATTATTGTACATTTATCTTTGTCTTCACTTGTAAAACTTGGTGTTATATAAACCAAGTAGCAGCTAGTAATTAGAAAAGAATTTTTCCAGAGCTGTTTAGAAAAATCTTGAGAAAAATTATCTAGTTTGTACTAGGATGCAGCTGTGATCAACTTCTTGAATCACAGATTTTCTGAAATACCATCTCTGGTGGAACAACAAATCCAACAGAAAAGTTTTTAAGGTCTGTTGTGTTCTGTACTTTTGTGCTTGAATATATATCTGTCTGTATTAGCTTAAAGCAATTCACACACTTGTTTATCTTAAACACACAGCCTTTGAAACTGCTCAAAACTTGAAAAAGTTTTGAGATTTACATTCAACCCCCCTTCTGTAAATCTCATTATTAGTTCACTAGGAATAACAATTGGTATCAGAGCAGGCTCTTGACACACAAAGAGTTTAAAGTTCTTGGAAACTAACAAAGATGAGTAAGAAGGATATTGGAGTAAAAATCCCAGTTCTTGACAAAGACAGTTATCATCATTGGAAGGTGAAAATGCACCTTCATCTACTCTCCCAAGATGAAGGTTATGTAAACTGCATTGAAAATGGTCCTCACATTCCCCACAAAGTAGCCACAGTTGCTACAGCCACAATTGTTGTTGGTCAATCCATTCCAAAACCTAGAGCAGAATGGACAATGGAAGACACAGAAGAAGTCCACAAGGATAAGAAGGCTATGAACATTTTGTTTAATGGTCTTGACAAGGATATGTTTGATAATGTGATAAATTGCACAACTGCCAAAGAGGTTTGGGACACAGTTCAGCTACTGTGTGAAGGTACAGAACAAGTAAAAGAAAACAAAATGCAGCTTCTCATTCAACAGTATGAGTATTTTCATTTTGAAGAAAATGAATCTTTAAATGACACATTCAATAGATTCCAAAAGCTGTTGAATGAACTGAAGCTGTATGGTAGAGTGTACCAGGTGAAGGATTCAAATCTTAAATTTTTAAGATCGTTGCCAAAGGAATGGAAACCCATGACTGTCTCCTTGAGAAACTCTCAAGATTATAAGGACTTCACTCTTGAAAGATTATATGGAATCTTGAAGACTTATGAACTAGAGCTGGAACAGGATGAGGTATTGGAGAAGGGAAGAAAGAAAGGAGGTTCAGTTGCCTTGGTAGCTGAAAATGAGAAAGAATGCAGACAAGAAACTGTGAGATCAACATTAAACTCCAAAGATGGCACAAGCAAATCAGAATCAAGCAAGGGTAAGGAGCAAGTTGCTGAGAATGAAGACAACTCCAGCCAAGATGACTCTGATGGTATTGATGAGCATCTTGCATTTCTGTCCAGAAGATTTGCAAAGATGAAATTTAAGAAAAACACTAGAGCCACTAAACCTCATAAGAACATGGTGGACAAATCCAAGTTCAAGTGTTTCAATTGTGGTATAAGTGGACACTTTGCAAGTGAGTGCAGAAAGCCAACTTCTGAAAAGAAGAAATTTGACCAAGTAGATTACAAAAAGAAATATTTTGATCTGCTCAAGCAAAAGGAGAAGGCTTTCATTACTCAAGAAAAAGACTGGGCAGGTGATGGAGAAGAAGAGGATGAAGATGTAGAATATGTCAACTTGGCTCTCATGGCTGATTCTGAGGAAAATGAAGTTAGTTCATCAAGCAACCAGGTAATCACTACTGATTTAACACAGCTTACTAAAAAAGAGTGCAATGATGCTTTTAATGACATGTCTACTGAATTGTATCACTTGCGTGTGTCTCTTAAATCTCTTGCTAAAGAAAATAGTAGGATTAAAGAGAACAATCTATTTTTAAGTAATAGAAATGCTGTGTTAGAAGATAAGTTGATTGACCTAGAGAAAACTAAGCTACATTGTATATCTGTTGAAAATGAACTAGCTGAATCTGTAAAGAAAGTAGAAATACTTTCTAATCAATTAGAGAGAGAGCAAGAGGTGATTAAAGCCTGGAGGACATCTAGGGATGTTAGTGCTCAAATTATCAAGGTACAAGGAATTGAATCATTTTGTGAGGCTGCCTGGGATAAAAACAAAAAGAAAATGGAATTAATTGATGGGTTGTCAACGGATGTGGAATCAACGGATGATGAAAATTATCCGTTGAAGGAAGAAAAGGAGCATCCGTTGAAGGTTCCTCAATTAAAACAGGCAGATGTTTCTAAAAGTGAAAATCTAAAGAAACTCAACAAAAAGTTTGGTTCAACTTCCAAGAACTTTGTCAAAGAAGAAGCAAGCACATCCAAAGATTTCAGTAAGGTGAATATAGGACACATGACCTTAGAACAGTTAAAGAATAGGCTCAAAGTGGTTGAGGATAAAAAGGAAACTAAAAGGAAATCTAATAGAAATGGGAAGGTAGGGGTTAACAAACATAACAATTACACACCTGATAAGTATGCTCCTAGAAAAAGCTGTGTGCATTGTAATAGTGTTAATCATCTATCTGCTAATTGTAAATCTATTAAGAAAACTCCCATACCTGTACCCTCTTCCATGCCTAATATGTCTGCATCACCTCTGCATGCTATGCCTGTTATGTCTCAACAGATTCCTTATGCACATTTTGCAAACATGCCATATTTTAACAATCCTTATCTTGCTGCATTCAGTATGCCTGAAATGCCATACAATATGCCTATGTGGAATAACATGTTTGCACAATCCATGCCTTATCAAATTCCAAATGTGCTAAATGATTCTGTGACTAACCCTACACCTCAACCAACTACATCTAAGATCAAGGTTGACTCAAAGTTACCTAAGTCTAAAGATGCAGGAGGAATGAAGTCTAGGAGAAAGGCTAACATGAATGGACCCAAGGAAACTTGGGTACCAAAATCAACTTGATTGATTTTATGGTGTGCAGGGAAACAGAAGAAATCTATGGTACTTGGACAGTGGCTGTTCAAGACACATGACAGGAGATTTCTCCCTGCTCACAAAGTTTAAGGAGAAAGCTGGCCCTAGCATAACCTTTGGAGATGACAGCAAAGGGTTTACTATGGGATATGGCTTGATTTCAACAAGGAATGTCATCATTGATGAAGCTCCATTAGTTGATGGTCTCAAGCACAACTTACTGAGCATCAGTCAACTATGTGATAGAAGGAATACAATTTCCTTCAATTCTGAAGTCTGTGTTGTCACCAGTAAGAAAGACAACAAAGTGGTTCTAACTGAAGTTAGAAAAGGAAATGTGTACTTAGCTGACTTCAACTCTACTGATGCAGAATCTATTACTTGTCTCTTCAGCAAAGCAAGTCCAGTTGAAAGTTGGCTATGGCACAAGAAGCTATCCCACTTGAATTTCAAGACAATGAATGATCTAGTCAAAAAGGACTTAGTTAGAGGAATTCCTCTAGTTGAATTCTCAAGGGATGGTTTGTGTGATGCTTGTCAGAAAGGCAAACAAAGGAAAGCATCATTCAAAAAGAAGCTTGAAACAACAATTGATGAACCATTACAACTGCTACATATGGATTTGTTTGGACCAGTCAATGTATTGTCAATTGCAAGAAAAAGATATTGCTTAGTGATTGTAGATGATTTCTCAAAGTTTTCATGGGTCTATTTTCTTGGATCAAAGGATGAAGCAAGTGAAATCATTATCAATCACATCAGGCAAGTCAATAATCATCCTGACTTGAAGGTTAGGAATATCAGGAGTGACAATGGAACTGAGTTCAAGAATTTAACAATGAAGCTATTCTGTGAAGAAATTGGAATCATGCATGAGTTCTCAGCTCCAAGAACACCTCAGCAAAATGGGGTAGTTGAAAGAAAGAACAGATCTTTAATTGAGGCTGCTAGAACAATGCTTGAAGAATTAAAGTTACCAACATATTTCTGGGCTGAAGCTGTTAATTGTGCCTGCTACACTCAGAATATTTCTTTGATCAATCAAGCTAAAAGCATGACTCCTTATCAGTTGTTCAAAAAAAGAAAACCAACTCTAAACTTTCTTCATGTCTTTGGATGTAAATGCTTTATACTGAGAAATCAATCTGACCATAAAGGGAAGTTTGATGCAAAGGCTGATGAAGGGATATTTGTTGGTTACTCAGCTGGAAAATCTTATAGGGTCTACAATCTAAGAACCAACATTGTTATGGAATCTGTGCATGTTGTGTTTGATGATAAAAAGATTGATGGACTAACAGATGAGGGACACCATGAGAGACTCAAATTTGACAATATTGAGATATATTGTGATGATAGTGAAGAGGAGACTGATGGAGATGACACTTCAAAAGGGATTCAAAACATGCCCTTGGATAATGCACAAAATTCTGCATCCGTTGATAGAGGCAATGCAGTATCCGTTGAAAGACATAGTGCATCATCCGTTGAAGTACAAAATGAAGCATCCGTTGATCATAGTTCATCAACGGATAATCGATTTACATCATTAGTTGATAGAACTCCAAGTTCCCTGCAAAGGACCAACAACTCAGGGGGAGTTTCAACTAATCAACACTCTGTCTCACATCATGACAATACTGAGGCCACCTCATCTAGAGTATATCTTCCACCTCAAAGGAAATGGACCAAGAATCATCCCTTTGAACTGATCATTGGTGATGCATTATCTAAAGTGCAAACAAGAAAAGCTACTCAAGATGAATGTCTGTATAGTAGTTTTCTATCTCAGGAGGAACCTAAGAAAGTGGAAGAAGCTTTATTGGATCCAGATTGGATATTAGCTATGCAGGAAGAGCTGAACCAATTTGAGAGAAACAAAGTTTGGAAGCTGGTACCCAAACCAAAGAACAAGAGTCCTATTGACACAAAATGGGTATTCAGAAACAAGATGGATGAAAATGGCATTGTCATAAGGAATAAAGCCAGATTGGTTGCTAAAGGCTATTCTCAACAAGAGGGAATAGATTTTGATGAGACATATGCTCCGATTGCAAGACTTGAAGCCATCAGAATTTTTCTAGCCTATGCAGCCCATGCCAATTTCAAAGTCTATCAAATGGATGTCAAGAGTGCATTTCTAAATGGGAAATTGGAGGAAGAAGTTTATGTAAGTCAACCTCCAGGGTTTGAAGATTCAAATTTTCCAGACTATGTGTATTATCTATTGAAAGCACTCTATGGACTGAAGCAAGCACCTAGAGCCTGGTATGAAACCTTATCAAAATTCCTTTTGGAGAATCACTTCACTAGAGGTACTGTTGATAAAACTCTCTTCTTTAGGAATGTTAATGGCTCTAGTATACTTGTTCAAATTTATGTAGATGACATAATATTTGGATCTACAGATGATAAGCTTTGTAAAAAGTTTGCTAATCTAATGCAAAGTAATTATGAAATGAGCCTGATGGGAGAACTAACCTATTTTCTTGGTTTACAAGTTAAACAAGTTAGTGATGCAATTTTCATTAGTCAAACTAAATATATTTATGATCTTTTAAAGAAGTTTGACTTAATAGAATGTTCATCTACAAAAACTCCCATGGCCACTGCCACCAAACTTGAATTAAATAAGACTGAAAGGTCTGTGGACATTACAAGTTATAGAGGCATGGTTGGTTCACTTTTATATCTAACTGCCAGTAGACCAGATATAATGTTTTCTACATGTCTCTGTGCTAGATTTCAAGCTGACCCTAAAGAATCTCACTTAGTAGCTATTAAAAGAATTTTCAGATATCTCAAGGGGACTCCAAATCTAGGAATTTGGTACCCTAAAGAGTCTGGTTTTGATCTAATTGGCTACTCAGATGCAGACTATGCAGGTTGCAAAATAGACAGGAAAAGTACAACAGGCTCCTGCCAATTCCTGGGAAACAAGCTTGTATCATGGTTTAGCAAAAAGCAAAATTCAGTCTCTACTTCTACAGCTGAGGCTGAATACATTGCTGCTGGAAGTTGCTGCTCTCAAGTGTTATGGATGAGGAATCAACTCCTTGATTATGGACTACATGTTGATAGAATTCCTATTTTTTATGACAACACAAGTGCCATAGCCATAACAGAGAATCCTGTGCAGCACTCAAGGACCAAGCACATTGATATCAAGTACCACTTCATTAGGGAACATGTGATGAAAGGTACAATGGAACTTCATTTTGTTCCAAGTGAACAACAAATTGCAGACATATTTACCAAGCCACTTGATGAATCAACATTCACAAGATTGGTAAGTGAGCTAGGTATGCTTAATTACTCTTAAAATTCATGTCCTTATTGTAATTTGATTTGAAGCCTGAAATGTATTAGCTGCAAGAACAAATTTGATTTTTAACATAGAGTATTCCATCAACGGATATTCCCTATCCGTTGAAAGTCAAAATTGTTCTGTCAACGGATGTTCATTATCCGTTGAAAGTCATATACATTTCTGGAATTTTTATCCATCAACGGATAAAACTGAAGTGCTCTTCAACGGATGACAGTTTACCTTATCCGTTGAAATATCACATCAGTCGATTCAAGTGTTTCACAGCCGTTGATTCTATTGTCTTAACCGTTGATACTCATACATACAGCTGTATGTATTTGTTTTAAAGGTAGTTTTCAGAATACTTACAGTTTATTCTTAAACGGCTGAAATTCACTTACACATATTTATTGTTTAATCTCTTATTTATGTTTTTTTTTATTTGAGAAAGTATATAAGCCCTTCTGATTTTTCATTTTTACTTTACGCTTTCTTAAAATTTCAAAGCTTTTACCATTTTCTCTCTGCAAAACCTTCAAGTTATTCTCTGCAATTTCTACTCACAACAATGGCACCAGTAGTAAAGATTATGTCTCAATATGGGTTTATCTATGAGAAGAACAATTTCATAGCTTTGGTAGAAAAGAATGAAGCCCACTCAGATTATCACAAAATGATGGACTTCATCAAAAACTGTAAACTTAGCTATGCAATGCTGGAAGCCCCAACGATTTACTGTGAAGTAGTTGAGGAGATTTGGACATCTGCTGAGTTCAACTCCATAGATATGACTATCTCCTTCACTCTCAAAGGTAAAAATCACTGTGTTAACTGTGATGAATTACTAGCATGTTTTAAATTACCTGAGAACAATGCCATGATACCACACACTGATAATGATGTATCCAGCATGTTAGATTCCATAGGTTATTCTCTTAACTCTGCTAGTTTAGGGAGTATTAGAAGAAAAGGCCTTAGGAAAGAATGGAGTTTTCTTGGGGATGCCTTTATCAAGGTTTTCTCTGGGAAAATTAGCAATTTTGATGCCATAACTTCATCTCTTGTTAATATGCTCTATATGCTTGTTTCTGATAGGTATTTTAATTTTAGCAACTATATTATGCTAGAATTGGGTACTAGATTAGGTAACAAAGCTAATAGACCTAATAACATCTATTATGCTAGATTCTTTATGTTATTGGTTAACCATGTTGCTGAAGGTTTGGTCATTACGAATGAGAATAATAAACTCAAGTGCTGGGCACAAGAGAAAACAGTTCTTGCAGATTTATTGAGAATGGATCTCAACAGCAGTGTGCCATTGGTATATTTACCAATCATGAATGCACCACAGGTAGGTGAGGTAATTGCTTCTACAACTACCACTTCTTCCAACCCCTCTATTTCTTTATCTTCTAGTGTGGCCATGGAATCTGTGACAATGCCCCAACAGATTCCTACCAAGGTCACCAAAACTAAACTTTCAAAATCAAAGACAAAGAAAACCACCTCTGTTGTTTCTCAAAAGACAACAGTTGTAACACCTACCATTAACCCTGAGGGGAGTGAACAGGGTGTGAGTGGTGAGGGGAGGGGTGAACATCAAAGAAACCCCCAGGATAAGGAAGGAGAGAAAAGTGCATCCCAAGCTAGCCAAGCCACAGTTTCTCAAAAAGCTGTGGTGGTTGAAAAGGTTACTAGCATATCCCTAGCTGCATCCTCCCAAAAGGATGTAACTATTGAAAATAGTTCCCAACCAGGAACACACAAACGAGGGAGGGACACTAAAGCCAAACACTCACCAACAAAAGCCTTTATTAGAAGAAAGAGAGCTAGAACCCAATCTTCTACACAGGGTGCACACACTGCACAGATACATCCATCTGTATCTATGCGTTCTCAAACTCAGTTTGATGTGGCTCCAACAAATGTGGAGTCACAGCCCCATTCTCTCACAATTAACACACATCAATCATCACACACTTCTTCACCATCTCTAGATGTGGATATGTTATTCCCATCAATTCCTGATTCTCCCTCTTTACAACTCAGGGATGAGCCCCACTCAAATACAGGTGATCATCATCTTTTAGATGATTTGTTGGATCACCCCCAAATTCTTTCAGATGTAATTGAAGGATCTGTATCACCAAAACTCATATCAATCTACACAGATTCAACAGTTATATCACTTTCAATTTCTACTTCTTTTCCTTCTTCAACGGATATCACTCATCCGTTGACAAGTGGTTGTTCTTCAACGGATAAGCTTAACAGCAGTTATCCGTTGATACCATCAGTTTCACCTTCAATGGCTATTCCTCATCCGTTGATAGTCTCTACACACACAACTGAAACAATTCCAAGTGTAGAAGACTTGATTACTGTACAATCACTTCTAGGACTGAGGGAAGGGAGTGACAATTTGAGTGAGAGGCTGGGTTGCTCCCAGGCAAAAGGAGAGATTGAGAGCTCAAATATGCATTCTATTTCTTCCAGCATGGCAAAAGTAAGTGAGAGGAGTACCACCTTAGTAGGTGAAGGTGAGGGAGTGAGTTGTGTGAGCCAGGGGGAGCCCCTGATGCAAGAACATAGAGAAAATGAGAGAAAGGTAGGTGCAACAGATATAAGGATGGATCCAGCCATTGCTAGTGAGTCAATGATTGTGAATGATGCTGAAAAGGAAAGACAATTTCAGCAACATTACAAAGCTGTAATTGATAACATTTCCTTGGATGCTGACACTTTTACTCATCCTGTTTCAGCCTATCAAGTATTGGCTGCACAGGGCAATGTGGAGGCAGAAAAGACACTACATCTAGTACATACAACAGCATCTCTTCAAAGGGACAAAACTGCTATTAACAAGATGCCTTCAACAGCTGGTAAGTCATTTGAAGAATTTGGAGTAAATTCTGATGATGATGACTTTGTTTCTTCTGATGGAAGCATGAACTTAGGGGGAGATAAAGGCCCTAGTTCTATTCCAAATCTACCTGAATGGGCTTTCACAAAGGAGTCTACAACAGGGCAATTAAATGTCTCCTTAGTCAAACAAATCAGTACTATCAGACAGGCCATTCAGAAAACTTCTCATGCTGGTACAAAGGCTATCCTTACAGCTCACTTGGACTCACTGCATCTCATGAAGTTGCAGCAAGTAAAACAGAATCTGAGTGTGGATGAACTCAGAAAGGATATTGCTGACTTGAAATCCTACAATTCTGAAAAATTGGATTCAGTCATGCCCTTTGGTACAATTCAGGACATTTTGTTGAGATTGAAAAAGGAATCAAATACTGAAAAGTGGCTGGCCAAATTGGAAGACAGAGTTCAATTTATTGAAGATTCTGTGGCCACCATTCTTCACAACCAACAATCTCAAACAAATCTACTTATGCAGCTGGCAAAAGCACAGGGCTTGACCCCTCTCCTTGATGATAACAAAAAAGGGGAGAGTAAAAGGGAAGGGGAAGGAGAGCCATCTACAAAAATCCAAATATCTAAAGTGCTAGTTCCTGCCATCACTACTTCTCCAATCATTCAAATCAAAGGAAAGCCTGATGGAATTGATTTAATCCAGCTAGCAACAGCTGAAATTCAAGTGAAAGAGCAAATGAGGAGAATTGATGAAAGGATGCAACAATTGTTTGGCTCAACACAAGATAAATCAATATCTGTGAAATATAGCACAAAGGTTGAACCAATCAACATGGAGCACAAGCCAGAAAGGAGAAATAAGGTTGGAGAGACTTCTTTCAAGAATCTAAAACCTATGGTTCTCAAGCCCAACACCAGATCCAGCAAGGACTCCACAAAGAACCCTCTTGACTTTGCTCAGATGAAAGAAGTGGACTTTCCTCTTCCAAAGCCTGATGAAGAAAAAGTTTTGGGTACAAGCATCATAAAACACAAGGAGACCATGGATGAGGCAGTAAGGAGAAATATGGCTATTATCTTTAGAGAGGGAAAGAGCATATGTGTGATGCAAGGACATCCCAAATTCTCAATAGCCAAGAGGGAAGAAACCAAAAGGTTAAAGAAAGAAGCTGAGAAACTCAAGGCTGACAAAAGAGCACAAGCAAAGCTTGAACAAAAGCTAAAGTCAAGTCTAGTTGAAAATGAGAAAGGAATTGAAGTCAGGGGTGAAGACAAGATTGCAAACTTAGATGAGGTTTTTGGGAGTATATTTGGTGAAAGCATGGAGGAAAAAGAGAAATGGCAGAAGGGAAACAGAAGAAAGGCCAAGGCACATAGAAGGAGTGAAGGCAACACTGAAGAAACTAAATCTCTACCTTCCATACCTGAACCCTTTGTTGCTGATCCCACTATAAACATTCATGATGAACCAATCATCCCAAAAGAGGAACCTATTGATTGGGACACCATCAATTTGCCTACCTTTTTAACCACTCTTCCACTACCAAAGAAACAGAAAAGAAAATCCAAATCTACACCTCCCCTAAACTCTAAGAAATTCACTCAAAAACACAAACCTAACCCTAAGCCACCCATTTCTAAAGATGATTATGTTCACATCTGTGACATAAAAGAAATTTCAGACATTGAACTCTATCTGGATGAGCTGGAGGATGTAAGGGGAATTGCTGCTTACAGACAGCTACCAGAGAGATTGGTGTTCAGATACAAAGGAGCTGGGGAAAGAACATGGCCTCTCTACAGGATTCTGAATGAAGGCTACTCTACCTTGATCAGAGTCTTTTCAGCCATACAAAAGGATTCTGGCTTTACCAGGACTGCCAAGACTGAAATTCTCAACAAGATTGCCAACATAAGGAAAACTTGGAGGGAGCCCAATGCTTTGCCCAGAACCTTACTCATTCAAGAAAGGGGAACTACAATTCACAAATCACCTCATTGGTTGATGGAATTCAGAGATGATAAAGGAGTCAGAAGATTTTTCAGACTTGAAGACCAACTCAAGATTGCCAGCAATGAAACTCTCAAAGAAATGCAATCTAAGTTGGATATCAGTGATGAAGATGAAGCTGAATTCTTCAGACAACTCCAACTCCAAATTGAGGAAAATGACAAAGGGCTAGGAAAGAAAACCAGGGATCAAAGAAGAAAAAGATGATTTGCTCATGCTAGAGGAGCACCCTTGAAAACACTGTAAATCTTCAATTACCTTCTAGTACATACACTTTTGCAGCACTTTTAAATTTCTACTTAGTTTCAGTTCATATATTTGTTAAGTGTTTTGTTATCATCAAGTTAACCTTGAATTTATGTCTACAATTCTTATAGACATAAATAGGGGAGATTGTTAGGAATATATGTGCATTAGTTTGATGATATGTTTAACAAAACACTTAAGTAGAAATCTAGTGTTTGTAGCCTCAACGGATAAGACCACTTTGGCTATCCGTTGATGGTGTAGCTTTACTTAAAAATAAGTCTAGTGTTGTAGCACATTTCAGTCTCTGAATTTGAGATATAATTCTTAAATGTTGAGGAAAATTATAAGTCATGTTGACTACTAAAGGATATGCAGATAGGAAGGCCAATTGTAAATATTTCATGCCTTGTAATTTTGTATAAATGAAATAGTGTCAACGGATAACTTAAAGACCTTCAACGGATGAGAAACAAAGCTTCAACGGATGTCTCTAAAGCTTCAACGGATAACATCCTTCAATGGATGAGTGCATCAACGGATAGAGCTTCAACTGCTAACACATCAACGGATAAAGCCATCAACGGATGAAGGCTTCAACGGATGTTCTGTTAAATAGCAGTTGACAAGTGGTAGTTGTACCTACAAACAGAGGCACATGGGTTGACAGAGACAACTGAGATGTGGTAGCCTATTTTAGGAACATCAGAAAAAACAGCCGTTCTACTCTAGTATAAAGAGGCAATAGTCAACAATGCACTGGAGTAAAATGGAGAAGAAACAAGTGGAGAACTTATTTTATTATTGTACTTTTATCTTTGTCTTCACTTGTAAAACTTGGTGTTATATAAACCAAGTAGCAGCTAGTAATTAGAAAAGAATTTTTCCAGAGCTGTTTAGAAAAATCTTGAGAAAAATTATCTAGTTTGTACTAGGATGCAGCTGTGATCAACTTCTTGAATCACAGATTTTCTGAAATACCATCTCTGGTGGAACAACAAATCCACCAGAAAAGTTTTTAAGGTCTGTTGTGTTCTGTACTTTTGTGCTTGAATATATATCTGTCTGTATTAGCTTAAAGCAATTCACACACTTGTTTATCTTAAACACACAGCCTTTGAAACTGCTCAAAACTTGAAAAAGTTTTGAGATTTACATTCAACCCCCCTTCTGTAAATCTCATTGTTAGTTCACTAGGAATAACAATAACTATTAAAAGTATAATTTAAAAGAATGATTTTTAGTAATTAAAATACAAATCCATAAATCACCAAATAAATACCATAAATACTATGAGATTTTAGAAATTTAATAAAATTGTTTTAAGAAAATATAAAAAAAAAATTCGAACAAAAAAATTTATATTAAAATAATTTTTCACATATTATTATACTAACAAACAAATCATAAAAAATATACTTAACACATTATAAATTACACAAATAATTGCAACTAACTTGATTATATTCAACAATACTAAACTAAAAATTATCGTCTGATCGCAACTATTCAAATATTACTAAATCGCGAGAAATCCCTATTATTTACTAATCGAGTAGCGATAATATTACTCGCGTACAAAATTTACACGCTTAAAATATATCAGCAACACTCGCAATGCCATACGACAAAATTATACACAATATATAACGAATTGGCATAATCGGCCTTATAACACATAATATTTAGGAATATATATATGTATCGCATTTATAAAAATAACTCTAATATTTACCGGTCGTCACAATCAATAGGAAGGAATGCTCTTATGAAGGTACCTGTTTTGACCTACTTTTACCTCGTGGAACATGTGTTCTTCTATAAATGGATAATCTTGTACACTAGCTACTTTAAAATAGATTTTGATGTGTACTTATGTTAACATTTTAACCCATGCTTCATTAGTATCAACTTTATTAGAAATTTTCTTGTATACCGCATCAATAAGGCCCATTGGGCGCCTATCAAGATTATTACAAATCTTCATAACCTCAAACTCTAATACAACTTGTTGGAACGCGAAAAAGAGACATAATTCCAAAATAATATGACACTATACATTCTAGGCCGAACCTGCGCAGATTTGTTTTTGGATTTATATGGCTTCTCCATAAAAAAAAGAATATTCTCTAATTTTCTTGATGTAGTACTTTGATTGACACATACCCCATACCAAATTATCCTTGTCAACGAATAACTACAAATACCTTGTTCTTTTTCATAGAATCGATTTGTTCGCATCCTGTACCGCCGATATTTCTGCAGAACCCATTATATGTACATTATTAGGAAGACTTTTGATACAAGGCAACAAATAAAAAAACCAGCTTCAATGAAGGATGATGACTACATGAACTATTATAAAAGAAGGAACCAGCTTCAATGAAAGATGAAGAATGGAATCTATTTAATAGGCAGGCTCTTGGGTTATCAGATTAACTTTGGCGAAAAATGTTGCTTCCAATATCGTCAAGGAAACGAAAACTTATGGTTTGGTCAAGGTTTTGTAAAATATGTTTGAGAAGCCGTATGCTTCAAATAAGGGGTATTAGAATCGCTTGTTAGTTTCCACAAGATTGAATGAAGGAGATCGTGTTGCTGACCATGTGAATGAATTTGATTTTATCCTAGCAAGATTGGTATCAGTTGATATTAAATTCCATAATAAAATACAGGCCTTGTTTTTGGAGTACTCATTATGAGACAGTTGGTCAGGTTTTTTCACTACTATAATTAATTCATCCGGGAGCAGTAAGATGACTTTTGCTGGAGTTCGAGATTCGATTCTTGGAGAAGATATTCATAAAGGAAACTCAGAAGAGTTGGCAGGTTCCTTGTTCAAGGCTGAGAGTAGAGAAAGAAAGTTTATAATGGGGTACGATACAGACGTAGCAAATCAAAGTCACAAAAGAGAGGACAAACTAAAGATCTCAAGAATATTTTTTATTGGAATTGTCAGAAGAAGGGGTACTTCAGGAATCGGTGCACAGCTCAAGTGATCCTAAAGGAAAGAGTAAAGAGGATAATTAATCTAACATAGTTAAAAAAGTGGTGGATGATGATACTTTGATTTGTTGTATTACATGTTTCCTTAAATCATGGTTATATATTGAGATGCATCATTCCATGCTACCCCTTCCAAGGATTTAATGTTAAATTTCATATGTCGAAATTTTGGTAAAGTCCGTCTTGTTGATGACGAGACATTGGATATTGTGGGCATTGGATCTATTAATCTCAAAACCTCTTTGGGAACTAGCTAGATGTTGAAAGATATAAGGTACATTCTTGGACTGAAGAAATTGTTGCAATCTGTAGTCAGTTAGATAAGGAAGGTTATCGAGTTATAAAGAGCAATCTAGTTATTGTTCGTGGAGAGAAAAAAAAGGGACTTTCTACATTGTTGAAGAATCAAACTATAAAGCAAATATAGTTGCTGATGAGATTGGGTCTTTAACTTTATGGAACCAGGGTTTGGTCATATAAGTGAAAAGGGTATGAAGTTGTTAACTTCGAAGGGGAACATTCTAGTGTTAAAAATGTGGAAATTGGGTTCCGTGAGCCATATTTTCTTGGAAAACAGAAATGTGTTACTTTTAAAAAATCAGGTAGGACCCCGAAACCTAAGAAGTTGAAGCTAGTTCATATAGATGTATATGGTACAACGACAGTTGCGTCTTTGGGCGGATCTCACTACAATGTCACTTTAATTAACGATTTCACTAAAAAAGTATGGGTTTATTTCTTTAAAAATAAATTAGATGTGTATTCTACTTTCAAGAAGTGGAATACTGAAGTTGAAAATCGGACCGATTTGAAGGTGAAGATTTTGATGTCAGATAATGATGGTGAATACAGTAGTGATGAGTTTAAAAGCTATTGAACAGAATTTGGGATTAGAGTGATTAAAAATATTCCAGAGACAACACAACAAAATGGTGTTGTAGAGCGCATGAATAGAACCTTAAATGAGAGGGCCAATAGTATGAGATTACATGCAAAATTGCCAAATATGTTTTAGGAAGAAGTAGTTAAAATAGCAGTGTATCTCATAAATAGAGGACCTTCAAGTTCATTAAGGTTAAAGAATCCTGAAGAAGAGTGGCTGCAAAAGAAGGTAAATCTTTCACACTTGTAGATGAGTTTTTGGTTGTATTTCTTATATGCGTGTTAAATATTATTACATGGATAAAATGGATCTGAAAGCAAAGAAGTGCATCTTTATTGGTTATTGCTCAGATGACATGGGTTACTGTTTTTAGGATTAACTGACGAAGAAGGTCGTTAGAAGTGGAGATGTTACTTTTAGTGAGAATGCAGTGTATAAGGATAAACTTGTAGACGATTCTGAGTTTATAAAGGAACAACCTGAGAAATTGAAAGTAGTGCTTGAAGATATTAAATAAATAGATCTGCATGCAGGAAATAGTGGGAGTTGGTAGAATGTCCAGGACAGGGTTCCAATTATCCGACAGACTGAGGTAAGAAAATCTAGGATAATTATGAGGCCACCATAAAGATATCCTCCTCCAGTATATTATATGTTATTGGTGAGGACAAAGAGTCTCAGTGTTATTCAGAGGTAGTACATGTAGATAATTCAATTCAGTGGAAATCAGCCTTGGATGAAGAGATGAGTTCTCTTGAGAAGAATGAGACATGGTCTTTAACAGAGATACCAGCAGGGAATTAAGATTTACATAGTAAGTCGGTGTTCAGGATCAAAAAAGAATATGATGGCAGCAAAAGATACAAGGTGAGGTTAGTAGTCAAGGGTTATCAACGGAAAAAGTGTAATTACTATATTGATATATTTTCCCCAGTTGTTAAGATGACTGCAGTTAGAATTATGTTAAGTATTGTGGCTGCAGAGGAGTTACATTTAGAGCAACTGGATGTTAAGATCGTGTTCTTACATGGTGATCTTGAGGAAGACATCTAAATGGTTCATCCAAAGGGATTTTAGGTAGTTGGGAAAGAAATCCTTGTTTGCAAGCTTATGAAAATCTTGTATGGTTTAAAGTAATCACCAAGGCAACAGTACTTGAAGTTTGACAGCTTAATGATGAAGAATGGGTGCACGAGGAGTGTATGGATCATTGTTGTTACTTTAAACAATTTGATTCATATTATATCATATATTTGTTATATGTTGATGACATATTGATAACATGATTTAACATGAGGAAAATAAACAGGCTAAAGAGACAGATGTGGGATGTGGGATGAGTTTGAGATGAAGGATATGGGTGCAACAAAACAGATACTTGGTATGAGAATCATAACGGATAGAGTTGAAGGTACTTTAAAATTATCTCAGAAGAAAGATTTGAGAAATTGTTGCAGATATTTAGTGTCCAGGATGCAAAGACCATAAGTAAATCATTGGCGAGTTACTTTAATCTCACGAAGAAGCAATCACCAAAAATGGATGAAGAAAAAAAAGATATGGCTAAATTTCTCTTTGCGTTTGCAGTTGGCAATTTGATGTATGCTATGGTGTGTAAAAGGCCATACATTACTCATGTAGTGGGAGTCGTTAATAGGTTTTTGTCTAATCCAGAAAGAGAGCATTGGGAAGCAGTCAAGTGGTTATTACGCTACTTGAAAGGAACATCCAAGGCTGTATTATATTTCAATAAGAAAAATGTTATCGTCCAAGGATTCCCTGAAGCAGATTTGGGTGGATGTTTGGATACAAGAAAAAGTATAATGGGTTATATTTTTACTTTGGGTGGCACCGCAGTTAGTTGGATATCTCAACTTCAAAAGAGTGTTTCTCTTTCAACCACTGAAGCAGAATATATGCTATCTCAGAAGCTAGAAAGGATATGATTTGGTTGAACAGTTTTCTTGAGGAGTTGGGCAGGAAAGAGGGAGATAGTGCTTTGTATGGCGACAGTCAGAGTTCTATTCATCTTGTGAATAATCTTGTGTTTCTTGCTAGGAAGAAGCATATTTAGCTAGATATCACTTTACAAGAGAGTTGATAAGCAATGGTACTTTGTCCTTAAAGAAAATCCTTGCAGATATGTTCACTAAGGTGGTAACCAATAAAAAGTTGAAGCTTTGCGTAACTTCAACTCGCCTTCAAAATTGATTGATGAGAGGGCGTTGCACTAGTTAGAGTTATTGATTAGAGTATTGATTATACTATATTCACAAGAGTGAAGTGAAGATGTCATCAGACTCCATGTTGAAGATTGTTGGGTTCGTGGAGTCTATTAATTAAGTCCATGAAAATATACTATTTAGATTCAGATTCAGGTTAGATTAAGGATTGGTCTACTTTTCACATTTGGAGTATTATTCGATTTAAACCCAATTTCTTCTCTTATAAATACTCATGCAATTATAAAATCATAACATAACGAATTGTGAGAGATAAATACAAAATTAGTGCGGCTTGTGGAGTAGGAATTTCCGAACCACATAAATATTTGTCGTGTGTGATTGTCATTTATTTTCTTGTTCTTATTTATTCACTTTGGGTTTTGCTTTCATTGTTGTATAATCAATAATTGTAGATCTGTTTATTATAGCAGGAGATAATTTTGACAATAAGAAAAGTGTGTATCAAAGTAGAGAAAGAGAAAGGAATATTTATTTTTTGTAGGGTAAAGAGTGTTAAGTGCATCGTAAAGTGAAAATAATTTTTTTTCATATTTTGTACATTAATTTTTTTATTCTCTCTACAATTATATAACCTAAAAAAATAGGGCCCTTGTATGTTTAAGCCCAAGCCCTTTGTCACTACTATCCTAACGACCAGACTTGCTTATAAATTTTAAATTTTATTTCTACAGTTTGGTTTTCCTTACTTCTATCTCATTTTATCATAAATTGTGATGCTTTATTTGATAATTTCTAAATGCTTTAACAATATGATGATAAGTTACATAGTTGTTTAACATATAAATATTATCAATTTTCCAATATTAAGAACACAACTTCTACTTACATAGATCGAAAATATAAATTCCTTTTAAGCTAATACTTATATTCAATCTAATTAGCTAATACACTCTGAAAATATAATATTGTAAAATCTAAATAGATTGCTAAAGTTAATTAATCTAATAAGATACCCACATAAAAATACATTAATTCCGACCCGATTAGTTCCTTTAACCATAACCGAGTTTAACCTTGATTAATTAACCGCCGTCAGATATACATAAGATCAACCAATCTGATCCGTTGATATAGTATGATACTTATATATATATATCACATCATGTTTTCATTTTAGGGTTTTATACCCCCTTACCGCCACTCTCTCTGGTTCATATATCTTATCAAACCACCTCTTTCTTTGGCTTAATCTTTTCATTTCTCCTGCAACTATTTATAAAATTAACTAGTTTATACATCCAAGAGGCTGGTTAGATAGTTGTTTATGTGTATTTATGTCAAATCGCGAGATATATAATCACTTCCCTTTTCCATTCAAACAATCAAGTTTGCAAAACTGGTCTCTAGAAGTTTATCATATTTTATGAATATTTTCAATCCCATCCATATAATAAATCTCATTTTCCATTCTTTACATTATCCCTCGGTACACTTCCGACCATCTCCTTCTTGGTATGTATCTCAAAATTTTACAATCTCTTTAAATCGATATATGTGCTAAAGTATTAATTATGTACAAATGTAAGTCTTTCTTCATCAGTTGATTACATCCTATATAGCACAACAATATACCAACAAGAATCTCAAAACATTATGTCACCATGTTATGTTCTATTTTATTTATACGTAATTTATTATTTTTTACTGGTTTGCGAATTTTTACAGATTTTTAGTATTCCGCGACACCGATAATTTCATGAAAATTGAATTGCATCATGACTTTGCTCAAGTTTGAAGGTAAGTTATATTTAAATTTCTTAATTTGGACGATAAATGTATAGTGAATTTTCATTGCCTTGGTTAGGTATGATTGAAATAAAAATTTTGAGTTTATATTTTTCTCAAACCGAAACGAATTTAGTTCAGATTTATTTTGCTCTTAAATAAAAAATGAATCCATATTCGAACTTAGTCGAAAATTTGAATATTTATATATAGCATATTGTTTCTTTTGTTCAATTTCTAATTCATTTTCAAATATCCATCAATTGTGTCCTGTGACTTAATGACATCAATTTTGGATATTGGTGTAACGAGATTTGGATCAACCTTACGTATTTACTGAACATGATCTTTCCCCAATTTGATATGAGTTTTCTCCTCAAAATACATATAATAAATATTCAGTATTCCATCATGATTTGAAAATCTTTATTGCTCAAGTGATTTATACGTCTTTACTTATATGTGTATGAATTATTTGCAGTAAACAATGAAGTAAATGCTCCAGAAAAGATGGATGTCTCTGCACACTACAAGAAATTTGCAATCACACAACACCTATGAAACAACGGTCGACCAAAAAACCGTTGCCCCAAATTAGGAGACGACGGAGATTTTTTTTTTTTATGAATAACTGTTGTTAGACAACATGTAGAACAACGGTTATAGCAGTTTTTCGAAAGACTTGTTTCTGTGGCATCCTCTTATTGAGGTAGACAACAGTTTTTAAATTGCACGGTTGTCATAGATCTTTAACATAACAGTCCAAAACCGTTGTTAATAAGCTAACTTATTGTAATCTCGGATAATGGTTTTGGACTAATTTGAAAAAATAGTTGTTACAAAATATACATATAAACAACGGTTTACGGAATCTGTTGTATAAAGGAGTCAACAGAGAAGCATCATACAACGGTTTTACAATTTTGACAGAATAACTGTCGTCTGTTTACAAGAAATCATGGCACCACCTGATAGGTGGAAATTATTTCACTTGGATCGCTGAGTTGGCGAAATGAGAGTCGTTGATTGATTTTACTTGGATTGCTTAGTTGGAAGAATGAGAACCGTCGATTGTGAGAATTTATCACACAACGGTATTTTGCAGAAATCGTTGTGTAACATCTAAAATTCAGATTGGTTGATAATTAGCGAAATAATCTTTTCAAATGATTTTTTAGACGATCCAACCTTACGGATGTTAACATATATTGATTTTAGCCATGTAAAAAAATAATAAAAAATTTCAAAATTTATCTTGCTTGACTTTATAAGGAAAATGAGGTAAAAGTACGACTCCCTAAAACAAGATTCGTTGCCGATTAACGAAATAAATTTTTCAAATGATTTTTTGGATGATCCAACCGTACGGATCTTAACATATATTAATTTTAGTCACGTAAAAAAATAAAAAAAAATCAAAATTTATCTTGCTTGAGTTTTTAAGGAAAATGACGTAAAAGTACAACTCCCTAAAACAAGATTCGTTGCTGATCAACGAAATAATTTTTTAAAATGCTTTTTTGGACAATCCAACCGTACAGATGTTAAAATATATTGATTTTAGCCATGTAAAAAAATAATAAAAAAATTCAAAATTTATCTTGCTTGACTTTATAAGAAAAATGAGGTAAAGGTACAACTCCATGAAACAAGATTCAATGCTGATTAACAACATATTTTTTTAATGATTTTTTGGACGATCCAACCGTACGGATGTTAAAATATAATGATTTTAACCATGTAAAAAAATAATAAAAAATTTTAAAATTTATCTTGTTTGAGTTTTTAAGGAAAATGAGGTAAAAGTACAACTCCCTAAAACAAGATTCGTTGCCGATTAACGAAATAATTTTTTCAAATGATTTTTTCGATGATCCAACCGTATGGATGTTAAGATATATCAATTTTAGTCATAAGAAAAAATTATTAAAAAATTTTAAATCCATCTTGCATGTGAGGATTAGAAAAATCCGGTAAAAGTACCCCTCCCGACAAGAAGACTCGTTCCCGATTTACAAGATTAATTTTTAAAATGATTTTTTAGACGATCCAACCATACCGATGTTACGATATATCAATTTTATTCATTAGAAAAAATTATTAAAAAATTTGAAATCCATCTTGCATGTCAAGATTAGAAAAATCCGGTAAAAGTAGTCGAGACTGGTTCCCGATTTACTAGATTAATTTTTAAATTGATATTTTCGACAATCCAACCGTACGGATGTTAAGATATATCAATTTTAGTCATATGAAAAAATTATTAAAAAATTTGAAATCCATCTTGCATGTTAGGATTAGAAAAATCCGGTAAAAGTACCCCTCCCGACAAGAAGACTCGTTCCCGATTTACAAGATTAATTTTTAAAATGATTTTTTAGACGATCCAACCATATCGATGTTAAGATATATCAATTTTATTCATTAGAAAAAATTATTAAAAAATTTGAAATTCATCTTGCATGTCAAGATTAGAAAAATCCGTTAAAAGTACCCCTCCCGACAACGAGACTCGTTCCCGATTTACAAGATTAATTTTTAAAATACTTTTTTCGACGATCCAACCGTACGAATGTTAAGATATATCAATTTTAGTAATATGAAAAAATTATTAAAAAATTTGAAATCCATCTTGCACGTCAGGATTATTAATTCATTTTTTCAATGATCCAACCATACAGATACGAAGATATATTGATTTTAATCATACGAAAAAATTATTAAAAAATTCAAAATAATCTTTTATGTGAGGAAATACTGTATTGAGATATATCGATTGTAATCATAAAAAGAATTATTCATAAAATTTTAAATTTATCTTGTATGATTTTTTGTTGAAAATCGAATAGAAGTGCAACTCAAAAAAATAAGACTATTTCTTGATTAATTAATTAATTTCTTAAAAAATGCTTTTAGGGTCATCTTGCAAAATGTTAATATATATTAATTTTTTTTATGTAGAAAAATAATTTAGAATTTTCAAATTTGTTTCGAATAATTTTATATAGAAAATTATGTGAAATTATTTAAAATAAAAATTATTCTATTAATATAAAGTAAAATACAAATAAGTATTTAATTATAATATATAAATAAAAAAATATTTTATGATTTTTTTCATTTTCACACAATTTTTTCCTCCTTTAATTTTGATTTCCCCCTTCCTTCTAATTTTTATTTCCCCCTACTTCTCCCCTTCCCCTTTCTTAGATCTGACCCCTCTTCTTCTCCTCTTCTCCTCTTCTTCTCGTGCTTGTCTCTACTCTTCCATCTCCCTTAACCATCTCCCTCACCCAATCTTGTTTCTCTTTAACAAAATTGCATATGAATTCAGCTTCTCAAGTAGAAAAATGAAGGTTGGAATTTCTAATCTCCTTGATTAGACCTTTCAAGCTCACGGCATGACTGATGAGTAGCTGTTTATCATTTGCAAGGTTAGGTTTTTGGGGTTCTGATTTGACCTTTCAAGCTCACGGCATGACTGATGAGTAGCTGTTTATCATTTGCAAGGTTAGGTTCTATGTTTGTTGTGCTTAATTTACTCCACGGGAACAACTTCTATTCCCAACTTGCAGATTAATAATTGAATAAAAATCAAAGAGAAAGGATAGTCTCTGGCTCAGGGATGTCAAACACATTGTCAATGTCAAAACTCAACTGCGCTCTCACTCGTCACAACTGTACCAGGAGGTCTGAAACTTGTTACCCTCTTTTTTCTTTTTATTATTATTGTTGAGTTATAATTTCCAGCTTATCTTGTAATTGCTGATTGATTCTAGTTTTATAGTCCGTAGATGATGAAAGTGAGGGCGGGTTCTTAAAACTGAAAACAACCAGTGAGTGGCTTCTTGGTGACAACACTGCACCAGTCAATAAGAAAGTAATGTATGAGGTTAGTTGTTCCTTAAGTTTTTCAATCTTCCTGCTTCTATGTTACAGTATCATTACTCCTATTCATTTGCTTCATAAAAAGTCACATCAGTCATCAGTATTAGCTTTTAGTCTACTAAACCCCTTATACTTGTAGTCATGTAACAGGAATCTTCATCGCCAGTCATTCAAGAAACTCTTCAGTTTCCTATCCAGGTTCATATTTTATGTTAATTGTTGGATTTTTGATATACCCTTTTGAATTCTTGATGAATCTTGCTGACCCCTATTTGTGATTTGTGTGATTTCAGAAAGTTAGTTGTGGTATTGGAGGAATTGGTATTGGCCATACAGTAAAAAATGAATTTTGTTCTTCTTGTTCTTACAAGTATGTTTCGTCCCCCTTTAATTTTTTAATGCCAATATGTATGGGATCATGTTTATGTACTAATCAGGTGAATTGGATTTGTGTTTTTAGGGAATTTTATTTTTGGTTTAGTGAATGTTGGTTTATGTACTAGTATTCTGACAAACATAATTTAAAGTTTGGATTTTTTGGTGTTTCCTAGTGTATTTTTGTAGAATTTTGAATGTATGTAGTCTGTATGTATGAGAATGGCTGGCGAGCATTTTAAATTCTTTATGGTGAAAATTGTAAATGTCCTTGTACCTGGCCCTGCATATGTTGACACAGGGCTTATCTAGCGTTAAAATCTTATAAAAATGAACAATTTGGTTATAAAATTTCATGACTTAGGAACTATTTTGTTGCAAGACTTTTAGTGATTTGGAGTTCGGACATTGATATTAAAATAACAGGCAGGTAAGTCTTGCTACCACTCTTTTATGTTTAAATAAAGAAATTTCTGCACTATTCTTACCCTTATTTGTTCAAAACACTTCACCTCTTTAGCTTCTTAACTGATTTTTTTCAAAATCACATCGATTAAGTGATCTTCCGAGGGTTTTGACCTACGGTGGCCACCAGAGATTTCAAGTTGAATTGAGGCCTAGAGAGATGACGATCGTGTCTTGGAAGAAGCTTGTCAAGGACGCTAATCGAGCTGTTGAGAAAGACAAATCGACTGCCAAAGAGATGCCAATTTTTGAGAAACCTGTTGTGGAGGCCCCCGTTGATTCGGTCTGTATTTCTTGTCAGTTGTATTGTTCTTTTTTTATTGTTTTGGAGTTGAATTTATGGAAACTTCGATTCATTTTGGTTGCTTTTACTGAATCTGTCATTTCCGAATATGTGTTCTGTTTTGTTTTTATAATTTCTATGAATTGAATTGGTATGTTATGTGAATTTACGTGATACTTAATGTGTTTCGTGGTAGTTTTGAGTGTTTGGATTATGGGTGGTGATTTTGGCTTTTATGAGTGCTGGTTTCGGAATGATGTCAACTTCTTGTTGGTTTAGAACTTGTCAAGGCGTAGCTTCCCCAGTATTTAGAAATATCAATTCCTGGGGTTCCGCATGATGCTGTTTGAGTTTTCATTCGATTCTTGTACTGAAATTGGTAAGAATTTTGCTTCATATTCTTGAGATGCTACCCTCAGTATACCTAGACAATTGAAGTTACATTTTCTCTTAGAATTGATCCCTTCTCGATATAATATTAATTTAAGGAAGAACACCATAAAAAAATGTATTTGGTTGTATAACTTTGAATCCTTGATACTGCTATTTGCTGACCTTCAAACATTCTTATGTAGCTATGAAGTAGACGCCCCTAGGCTTAGCCTGTATATACAAGTAAAAGTTGTCCTATAATAGGTGATTCAAGGAATTGTTTTTTGAACGGAAGGGTAGATACAGATTTTCTCAAGTGGAGATGGCAGCCTGATACTTGTCAAATTTCGAGGGTTAATCTAAAGTTGTTTCTTAAGATTGTTAGAGGCAAATCCATGGCGTTCAGAGGTAACTCTGTTGCTAGAAATCACATTGAATCACGTAATATTTGTTAGATATCAAAAATTAGTGTTCTTTTATTAAGTGAATGTTTCTATCTTTATTATAAATTTGTATATTAGATACCCTCCTGGCCATGATATTGCTTGTAGTGGTTGATGTTTATTATCTCTGTAATGCTACTGAGTGTATCTACAAATTGGGTGAAGGCATAATATTGTTAATTATAGGTTTTACTCTTTAATTTTATTTTTTTCTGCCTTCTTTTTAACTGTTCTTGATGTTCTATATATTCTTCTCACATTTAATTCTTGATGCAGCAAACCTTCATGTATATATGATACTTGGAACAAGAACTTGGTGGGCAAGAACAAGAACTAAGACTTGGTGTGCTAATTGGAATGATCATTCTCTTGCTTGTTTGGAAAAATAGACTAAATACCTATGCAAACTATTTATTGTGTACCTTAATAAGCATGTTTAGAAATAAATTTTTTAAGTTATAGTTGTAATTCTTGTAGAGAACCTTTGTATTGTTGATTTAATTTCAATTGTGAAATAACAATTGGATTACCATAATACCATTTTATTTTAAAATTGGTTTATTTTAAATAATGAGATTAATTTTCTAAAGAGTTGTGCACATATTTAAAAAAAAAACTGTTGTTTAAAAAAGTTCCAACAATGGTTAATATAGAATACCAGTTGTGCCTTCTTGATTCTAACAAATATTGAAAAACGCTGAATAGACTACAAAAAATCTACCTTTTAGACAACGGTGCAAAATTGTTGTGTGTTTATAAATTTCTTGTAGTGATAGCTAAAACACAATACCCAAAAAACAAAAAACCGTTGCCTAAAGTATCTCTTACATTTGTTTCTTAATAAAAACCATTGTATAACTAGATGAAATAAGTACATAAACTGTTGTAGGAGTCAATTCTCATAACACTATTTTTAACTATTGTGCCGGTAAATTGTTACAACGGCTAAAAAACTGTTGTTTGTAGAATATTATAGAGGGTCATATGCGTTGTGTGAATAAAAAGAGACAAAGGCTTTATATTCAGTTGTGTGATGTATTTGTTACAATGGTGTGTAACCGTTGTATGAGTTCCAAACACACCGCCCCTCGATAGACAACGAAAAATTCATCTTTTAGACAACGGTGGAAAAGCATTGTCTGATTCAATATTTCTTGTAGTGGCACCATGGTTTTCCTATCGGTAATACTCTTTCATATATTTTTCATTTATTCCAAAATTTTCAACACTACATTTTATATATTTTTATTATGTTGCTCTTATATGTACCCTTACATGTACCCTCGTATGTACATGTTACCAATCCCATGCCAATATATTGAAATTGAATTATTACAAATAAAGTTGGATGTAAACGTGTATATGGTGAACAACCCGGCCTGATAATGACATGCTTTATTACGAACTTGAACTCAAACATAAGAATGTGTGAGCTAACGAGCTCGGGCCGAGCTCTTAGCATTGGTGGCTTGAGCTCGGCACGAGATCATTAGACTTGAACCTGGCTAGTTAAATCTCAAAAAATTGACATATATCCTGATTATTAACGAGAGAAGAAGAAAGTGAGAAAGATGACGGCTGGGCGGATCATTGTAACGAGAAAACGAATGATGTTAGTTATATATACACAATTATTCTATATTTTTTTTGACAATATAGAAGAATACGAAGATAGAAGATAGAAGAATTATTTAGAATCGTTTGTAGTTTATCCTGATTAAAGGATCAACTAAAAATGTACTATTTCACTTAACTAACAAGGATCTTTTAGAAAGGCTCTTACAATAATATATATACAGAAGCATTTGCATCAGATGGATCAACTGATAGACGGAGTTTAATAATACATTAGTTCTTTGCTACTCGATAATTAATAAAATTATACTCCATCAATCCTACACCATACTACATGACTTCTAGTGACCTCAGAAAAATGACTACATGGAGTAGGCAGCTATATACATCTTTAAAAAATTCAAATGATTAACGTATGTTTCTCACCTTTTTCTGTTGCTCCTTATTTCCGTCCTTCACAAAATTCCTCAAGATCTTATGGCATAAAACTATCGGGGCCAACCCGTAGACCTAGATTGCTTGGTGGTCTGGAAGGTAACTCTTCTTCTATGAACATTGGCTTAAAGAGAAAAATGAAAATGATCATAAAAGAAGATTCAAGCGATGAAGATGATGAGTACTACCAATGTGATCTTCGTGGATCTGCCGGCTTAAACAGGACACCCTGAACCATTCAGTATAACTCCCTCATAAAATTTGAAGGTTTTCAATTTACTATGAAAACATGCTCCAATTTTTGGTTGAGATTTGTAGTGTTGTTAATATTTGACTGGTAATTGATTTGTAGTGTTATCTAATGTATTTTAGGCTTTACTATATTTTTTAGTTGACTCATATATTTTACTTGAATTTGCAGAGGGAACTTGGAAATGGTAGGCAGTCCAGAGAGAATGCCAAAATCTAGTGAGCAAAACAAGATAGAAAGAATTCTGAGGTTCCCATGTTGCAAATTCTAGGAAATTTACAAGATCATTTCATGGTGTGTCACAAGTGAAATAATAGAGACAAGGATACTGAAATTACTAGTGGTTCTTTTTTATCTACATATGTCATCTGAATTGTTGTCTTTATAGATTCAGAATTTGATGAGACGATTATGAAATACATGTGCTTTATATATAAGCTTCTGCAACTGATCGATCAAATTTGAAATTTAATTAGGATTAATAGTTGCTGATTTGTTATGTTGCGTAGATAGTATTTATATGGTTGATAGAGCTGCTTACTAAGAAGATGACTACAAGATACATGTTCTTTCTACATCAAAAATAAGTTGCAGTACAAAACATTGATGCTTTATAAGAACTAATTTCAGAATATTAGTCTACCACTACCATCAAGCTCATTGATTCCTACTTTCAGGTTGTAACTTGTACATACGTCAACTTTTTTTCAACAATTTGATTTTATTTACTTATATTTCATTTTATCAAGAGTTGTGATGATTGCTAATGCCTATGTTGATCAAATAACAGAGTTATTAAATATAGAAAATATTATCAGTTTCCCAATATTAACTATGTAACTTCTACTTACATATGAACCAATTCCTTATTGAAAAACGCATTTCAATATACATGTATATAATTATCATGTTGATTAATGGTTAATATCAATAAACAAAGCAAACTCCCTCATTAGAGAACGCTATAATGGTTTAACCCCACAGGATATAATGTATTTAAGCAATTCTACTCTTAAAAGTTTTCACCATTGATTTTATTCTCATGATAGTCTTAAAAAAGGTTATGCCAAAAATCATTTATAAACAAAAAAAATTATATAAAATATTTTCACAACAACATAAAAATAATTGTTTTAAAAATTTTAATGTTAAAATGATTTTTAAATTGAACACTAAATATAAGTTATAAATTATATGTACTATTCTTGTTGAATAACAAAACTTGTATACACAACACACACCTGTGTAATTTGAAATGATAAAGAGTAATACTGATATGTTTATTTCTTGTTGATAGAAAACTGAGAGCATACACGCAGAATTTAAAAAAAAATAGCTGAAAACTGCTTCCTACAAACTAGCAACTCTCACCTAAAAAATCTCCCACGCTCCTAACTGCTCCATAACTCTCCAACAAGCTACTGACTCATTCTAATACTACAACGTGGCTAACAGATGCCCATTTATTAAAAAAAAATCACAACTTAAAATAAATAAATAATAAGTTTAGATAAAATCCAACAAAACACCCCTTAATCTAAACTTATGCAGCCAACTTCTTCATGCCAAGAAACTCACGCATTCTCTCAAACTTGACAGCTGCAAGCGCCTTTGTCAGAATGTCTTCCTTCTGCTCACTAGTGTGTACATGCTTGAGTTTGATCTCTCCTTTCTCATGCATTCCCGGATAAAATGGTACCGAATGTCTATATGTTTACTACGACCATGGAAAAATTGAATCTTAGCCAAATCTATAGCAGACCTGTTGTCCACATAGATTATTACAGGGCCTGGTTTCACATCAACAATCTAACTGAGTAACTTCGGTAACCAAACTGCTTGACTTGCTGCAGCAGTGGCAGCCATGAACTCAGCCTCACAAGATGAGAGTGCTACACACATCTGTTTATGAGACAACCAAGTTATTAAACTGTCATCGAGATAGAACACCATACCCCCAGTACTCTTCCTGTCTTCTATATTTCATCCCAAATCACTATATGCAAAACCATATAAAATGTAGTTTCCCGAGCCTCTCACATAATTCAAACCATATTCCAGAGTTCCTTTTACATATCTTAATATTCACTTCACTACATTATAATGAAGAACTGTGGGTCTGTCCATATAACGACTAACAATCCCTACTGCAAATTCTATCTCAGGACGGGTATGCACCAAGTATCAAAGGCCTCCTACCATACTTTTAAATTGAGTAGGATCAACTGGCTTCCCATCTTCATCTTTTTGTAGCTATAATCTCTCCTCCATTGGATATTTTACTGGGTTGCACTCCAATAAACCTGCCTTCTGCAGAATTTTCTTCACGTATGTTGTTTGCTTCAACTCTATGCCATCCTTCCCTTGCTTAACCTCAATTCCTAGATAATGTGAAAGTCTTCCCAGATCACTCATCTCAAAGTTTCATCCTTATATCACTTTGTATACACAGCTGGTTCATACAGACTCTTGATGCAACCCAACTTTTTTAGGCACAGGGTAAGCTTCGCGTACCAGGCCCGTGCAACCTGTCTCAAACCATATAAAGCTTTTACCAACTTATAGACAAGATGTTCCTTTCCACTTTTTATAAACCTTCCGGTTGGCTCACATACACATGCTCACTGAGTTTTGCCATTGAGGAAAGCATATTTTACATCAAAATGATGAATCTCCTAACTGTTCTTAGCTGCGAGTGCCAACAACAGCCTTACCCTTTCCAACCTTGTTACCGAAGCGAACAACTCTTCATAATCCACACCTTGCTTCTGAACATAGCCCTTTGCTACAAACTGGGCCTTGTACTTACTAATTTTTCCTTTTGTGTCCTTCTTCAAATTGTTTACCCACTTTAACCCAATGGGTTTGTGTCTAGTAGGCAACTCCACCAAATTCCAAGTGCCATTTCTTTCTATAGCTCGGATCTCATTTTGCATTGCTTTTTCCCAACATTTTTCTTTAATTGCCAGACTATAACATACTGGTTTATCCACTCCAATTAACATTAGTTCATCATGTAATTCCACTTCCTCAGTATCGTTATAAATGTCACTGAGCCGTCTATAACGTCTAGTCTCGCTTTCTTCTTTGGAGAGTTGACTGGAGTCAGGCACAGGTGCTTAAACTGGTGTTGTAATTTTCGAAATTATCATTCACTGAAGTTGTTGCTTCGAAATCGCCATTATTCTCTACACCTGAATTTCCTTCGATTAAAACAAGTGATCCTTGTGCAGAATTTCTTCAGACTCTTGTTCCCAGGGCCAACTTTTATTTTCTTCAAACCCAATATCTCTACTAACATGTAAAGAATTTCTTCTTGGGTTATACAACCTGCAAACTTTGGTTCCTGGTTCTTTACCTAAATAAACCAATATTTTACTTCGATCATCTAGCTTACTCACATGCATATTAGGTATTTTCATATGAGCAATGCATCCAAAAACTTTCAAATGTGCAAGCACTACAAGAAAAAAGTCAATAGACATCGTTTTTTGACTGATGTCTATGTTATTTGTCAACCGATGTCTTTGTCGGTGATGTCTATTCTAGACATCGGTTAAACACCGATGTCTGTCAGAACTTACACATCGGTTTTAAGCTTAATTACTGATATATATAACCCTCATAGACATCGTTTTTTTATTTTAGACATCAGTTCTTAGCCAATAGAAGTGCTGTTTAATAGTTTTCAGACATCAGTTTTATTCTAATAAAAGTGATATAATCCTAGTATTTATACATCAATTTTTTCTTTAAAATTATGATGAATTTAAACCCAACAAGCACCAAACCAAAAAAAAAGGGAAAAATGAACTAACAATACACTTATATTAACCAACATTATCAAGTATAAATTGTAATTATTATTGACCAGCTCAAATATTAAGTACATTAGAAAACTAATAAGCTCAAAATCAAAATCAATGTTGAATTCTAGTATCCCCAAAGGTAGATATGGAACTGAAATGATTAACATAACAAAGCTCTCCTTACAAATGGTTCGCCCATGTCCTAAAAATTCATTTGCTGTGAGATGCATATCGACATTTTCAGCATATTCATGTCATCAATGTCCCGCAGAACAATCATCAGAGCTGGGTGTCAGTGATCGCACTTGTTCTTAACATACCTGTAATTTTAAATGACATACCAATACAGGATTTTGGAGGTAGATAAGTGTGATATATGACCAATTAGAAAGACAAATATGTACCTCATGTGCTCTTTTATTTCATCATTGCAGTCTTTTTTATCGTTCCTTGGATACATTAACCTGTAGGAACACAAAGATGAAGCATAAAAATCTCAGTCAGTCTAATTTTACAAGCTACTCAACTTAATTAGCAAGTTTAAAGCTTATTTGACTTCTATACAATAATTCAATTACAAAAATAATATAAAATTATTTAAGCACTATCACCGTGGCTTTGACCAATTTATTTGATTTCAAGTTTGGAGAGTACAATATGAACACATCTGAGATGGTCACCTAAAAAAGAAATAAATTCCTACTTGCAATATAAGGAATTCTAATTCTTATATACATATTCCAGAGAAACAATAATTGATAAAGTACCAGAGATGACTCAGAATCGTCCGGGATGCTTTAGCGCAGTTTCTTCGTGCATCCAGTACAACATGTACATTTACATGACTAACCATCGGTTCCTGTTTTTATTATATAAATAAACGATATCTTAACTCTGAAAAAATGGAGATGATGGTAAAAAAGGATGGCATGTTGTTGTTTATATATATTAAGGACAAAGAATTAAAGAAATGCATCAACTTCTCATGCTGGAATTCACCAACTCCTAGTCCAACTCGCACCATGCACTTCAGAATTGGTGATATTATATTAAAAATCGAGTTGGTATTTCTCTAGATATATGATCATAGTAAATAAAGGATTTACTTTGGTCATAAACTATACGTTTCTCTCTAGTTCAGGAAATCTCTAATGCTTTTTATCCATTCTTGTTCAAGTTCTATGTCAGACAGTCAAATATCATGCCAAGCAACTCGGGCATAAATAAGGATAACCCGTAAATATCTTTCATGTTGATACTTTTTACAAGATACTACATATAATGACTTTACTTTTCATAAAACAACATCTTGCACATCATATTCAATAATTTAAATATGATTCCAATCATGAACTGAGCACTTTAAGTTCCATGTGATCAATAAAATTCTTAAAGCAGAACCTAACTTGATGTTCTATAATGATTTTACACATTCATAAAGCGGGCCAAGTTGTACAATCAAGATGACCGAAATTATTTCAAATGATTAATACAATTTTCATGCAACATTCATTTATGCAATAATGAAGGCAACATGCTTGTATTCTGTACCCAAACTTAAT
The DNA here is from genome assembly GCF_009905375.1 of Apium graveolens. Lineage (NCBI taxonomy): Eukaryota > Viridiplantae > Streptophyta > Magnoliopsida > Apiales > Apiaceae > Apium > Apium graveolens. Next base: position 167,270 of record NW_027419901.1, read on the forward strand.
ATATTATAGAGCACATCGCACCCGAAATTATCTTAAACACTTCTATAATATTCAATGAATTGGTTAAAAATAGGATGAGTCATTAAGCTGAAATTTACTATATTTTTCTCATAAAACATACATGCAGTAGCTCCAAGCAACAGCCTCTGCGGAATTCTTATCTTTCCCGATTTAGAAGAAAAACCTGTGACCGCACAAGGTTAAGACTTAGGCCCAAGAAACAAAAAAAAACTATAATAACTACATACATACCTTTCAGTTTGTTGCTGCCATTACACCTAATTCACAACTCAAAAAAACAATTATAAGAACAAAGTGTTCTTAGGATGGTCACCTCAAAAAAATCAAACATGAATAATTAACTAAAAAATTAAACAACTTAAATTAACCTCAACAATCTTAGAGAAATCTTACTTGTCAGTTCCATGATTCCGGATTTGCTCCAGTAATATCATCTTTTCTGAGACACAAACATTATACACCAAATCAAAATCGAGTCCAAGTACAAAGGTCCGGTAAAAAATAAATTTAAAATAATTAGGGTATAACAAGTAAATGAAACCCCCAATTTAAGAAATTAGGGTTTTGATTTTAAAACCCCTAATTTAAGAAATAAGGACTTTAATTTAAAAAAACTTACCAATTAAAAGCAGGAGCACAAAGATGGTGAGTAAAGAAGACCCTATTGGTGCAAAGCAGAAACCCATCGATGGTGAGTAGAACACAACAGTGCAATGGTGATGGTGATAGTGATAGTGAGTAGCAGCAAAGTAGAGCAGAGCACGAGTAAAAGAGAAGCATATGTGAGCAGAGCATCGATGGCAGTGGTGAAGGTGATTTGTATGGAAGTAATGGTGGAGAGAGTATGGTGAGACGCGAGAGAGAGATGTGCGAGAGAGGGGGTTTTGCGAGAGAGAGATGTGTGAGAGAGAGAGGGTATGGTCAATTTTTTAGTTTTTAATTTTTTTAGTTTTTCTACTTTTTATTCGATGAGGGAGAAAAGAATAGGTATAAAGGGCGGAAATTTTGAGAATATTTCATTAAGGGGGGAAATAAAAGAAAGGAAAGCGCGCTGAACTTTTTTTGGGAATTTTAGACATCAGTTGTTAAATAATCGATGTCTTCAAACAACAAAGACATCAGAAAACACGGATGATGTGATTACATCTTTTAACATCAGTGGCATCAGCAACCGATGTGTAATGTGTGATGTCTATTTAACTTTTTCTTGTAGTGAAGATTTGGTATTTTACCAGACTATGATTCGTACAGAGTCTTGCCAACGAGTACACGAGTGGCAAGCGATTCAGAACATATATTGAGTGCCTCACTGCTTCCCCCAAAAACTTGCACGACATATTTTTTCTTTCAAAATGCTTCTCACCATTTCTATAACAATCCTATTTCTCCGCTCCACCACCCCATTTTTTTGCGGAAATAAGGGGATGTGTAGTGCCTTCACACTGGCTCTCTCGTTAGAGCAAAACTCTCCCCGCCCCTGTCTGTCCTAAACACTTGATTCATCATTCAGTTTGATCTTAACATAAAGCTTAAACTTTTGGAAAGGTTCAAATGCCTCACCTTTGTTTTCAAAAGTAAACCACATCAATCTGGTAAGTCATCTACCACAAGAAAAAGTACCTGTTGCCATCCAGGGGTAGGTGGTGATATAGGACAACAAATATCTCCGTGCACAAGGTCTAGGACCTTTGAAGCATTAAAAGTTGTCTGCTGTGGGAATGAATTTCTGGAATGTTTTGACATTAAACACCCTCTACAAATTTCTTTAGGATCAACAACCTTCGGCAGGCCATATGCCATCTCCTTCTCAGACATAAGAGTCATGGTTTTGAAGTTCACGTGTCAAAGTCTGTGGTGCCATAGCCATGACTCTTCTTATATTTTTTCCATTAAACACGCTGATTTGTTCCCTCTCGGTGATCAATATATAAAACATGTTATTTAAGCGTTTTACTTTTATTAGCAACCTCTCAACCTTATCATTGACCCACAAATAATTCCCATGCAAAATTACCTTACAACCTTCCTCCTCCAATTGTCCTAAATTCATGATATTGTTGTAGAGACTAGGGATGAAATACACTTCTTGGAGCCCATGTTATTCACCATTCTGGCAGTAATACTCACATACCCCTTTCCCTTTATTATTATAGTTGAACCATCGCCAAACCTGACTTCCCCAATCACAATTTCATCTACATCAGCAAATTTCAATCGTAACCCGGTCATATGATTGCTTGATCAGTTGTCGAGATACCACAGGTTAGACTTCATCCTCGTTTCAGCCCCCTGCTTTAATTTTGGTATCATATTCTTTTCGTCTAGCAGAAACATGTTCTTTTCTTTTTCATCACACTCTGTTAAGAGTAATGCTGGCTCATCATCATCAGCTTGAATCAAATTAGCTTCTTATTTTTGTTCTTTCTTACACTTTGATTTTCAACATTCTGAGGCAAAATGTCCCAAGATACCGTAGTTGAAGAACCTCACATTACTTTTATCTCGACTTCATGGATTCTCATCCTTGTTTCGATACTCATTGTCATGCCTACCCTTCTGGTTTAGTGACGGTTTCTTTAACCACTCCTCTCTTGTAAGCAACAATTTCTCATCAGATGCTTCTTTATTTGACCACTCCTCTTCTGTCAAAAGCAGTTATTTTCCAAAAGTCTCTGTTAGCCCACAAATTCGCTCCTCATAAGCTTTTAGTCGCCCTACTGTTTCTTCCAATGTCATCTCCTCAAGATGGCCAAACTATTCAATCGTAGAGGCAATTTGGAGGTATTTAGGTGGTACTACTCTCAGATGTTTTTAACAACATATGACTCTTCCATCATCTCCCCTAGAACCCGTATGTTCGTCACAATTCTACACAACTTCATGCCGAAATCATCAATTTGTTCTGTATCTTTCATGCTCAAGGACTCCAGCTCGGCTCTTAAGTTCTGTACCTTAGCCTTTTTTACTCTGTCAGCCCAAACACACATGGTTTTAATGGCCTCCCACCCTCTTTAGCCGATTTCTATTCTGCAACGGACAACAGAATGTCCTCCGGGTGTGACGCCCTCCAAACTTGGGGTCTAGATTTGGGGGTCACTAATCGATAAACCAAAGTATAATAACACAACAAAATAATATAATAAAAATGACCCCTTGCATGCAACTGGATCGATCACTGGTTATAGTATGGAACAAACACTAATAGAAACCAAGTGTTTATTAGAAAATATAAGTCTAATTAGTTTTACAAACTCTTCAAATTTTATTAAAACCTCTAGACTATTCAACATCCCAAACATCTACCTGTAAAACTCACCACACTATTCAAAAGCACTCGACTTCTGATCATACCAGGAACTCAGGCCTGCTCTGGCCTAGCTGAAAGAATCAGAATAATAAACAAGTATGAGTGAAAGAAATGCTCAGCAAGCAGTATATAGCTTATGATTTAAAATAACAACATACATCTGATAAACAAAACCAAACAACACTACCTGAACAAGGGGTACCCAAGGCACATATCGGCCTAGCAAGGTATTATATCTTGTATAATACATAGCTCACACTAGACCGCCACCACGTCCTCTTACGCAACCATCCAATCCATAAAAACAAATTTTCATCAAAGGAGTCAAATCAAATGACATCCGTACCAACACAACTCTCCATTTCTCATGGTCCAGAGTTATATCAACAACCGATGGCGAAATAACTTAAACAATTAGTTATTCATTAATCAGAGCTCAAATTGTCACTCTATAGAGTAATTTATAGCGAAATGTAAACCGTTTAACTATTCTAAACTTAGAATAGTATAGAAACTGATATAATAGAGTTCAGAGTCAATATCACTTGAATGATAAGTGAAGATATAGATATTTGCATAACAGGATTCCTAATAAACATCACTGGAACAATAAGTGAGGGTAGGAATACTTGCCTGGTATGCTTGATAACCTTTCACTAAAACTCTGGCTTATAGCTGCTGGCTACTGACTCCGCCTCATACTTGACTGCACTCCTTGCTACTCAATTCTCTAAACGAAATGACTATCTTAATTAATAGAACTGAACTCAATTGACGTAACTATGCGTCTTGATGTCTACCCCATCATTTATAATTAATCATGGCATTTTAAAACTGTAAACAGATAGCACTTAATCATGTTATTCATATAACAGATATTCATATTTTTCATGTAATACATAAATCAGATAGTCCACAGATAGGTTTCAGAACGTTCAGAATAGAAATCAGATCAATAACAGTGTTTATCGATTAAATACTAACTCAGACTCATACATAATTCAAATACCATTGCATTACAAAAGAAATTAGGCCTCGAAAGCATTTTTATTGAGAGCATAATGGTTTTCTGAGTCTATACGCGTTCGCTTCGTATTAAATAGATAAACGTTTTATTTATTACGAATAAAATAAGAAATAAATAGAAATAAATAAATTAATAATAATATTAATTGATTTTTAATACCAATTTATAATTTTTAAAAGTTTTAAAAAAATAATTTTTAGGAATTATTTGAATTAATTATAAATAATTTATATTTATTTAACTATTTAGAGAAAAAAATTAATTGATTAAATAATTTAATCAATTAATTAAATTCATCAAACCTGGACCAAACGAGTTTGTTTTTAATCCTAATACGTTCTAAATTATACAAGGAACCCAGAAATGTGATTATCGTCGGAGCATCATCCACCCGTCAACAACTCCAGCCAGAAACGACTCCCTCTCCGACGAGCTCAACTTTATCCGGCCAACACCTCAAACTCCTTGATTTCTCACCCAAAACAAACGTTCAATACATAAAATTAAAGACCAGAACATGCCTAAACTATTGGTGTTTATTTTATAATCAAACAATCAAGAACAAATTCAAACAATTCAAAATTCAACTATATAAAACTAAACATTTAATTTTTACTAAATCGAACCTAATTACTAAAATTATATACACAAATCAGTCCTTTATATCATAACATGGATGCTCATAACATCAAAAAAGTCCAAACAATCATCAATTACTTAGTTCGAAATTCGTCGATTCCGACGAACAAAGTTGGATCAGAAATCCGACCTTAGTACACGATTTTGGCATTGATTTGCTTGTCTTAACCACAGCGTTATTCCGGTATCAATACCAATACAAACAGGTATGTAATCAGATCAGAAATTGCTACCCTTGAAATATACTTTCGAGACTATGAGATAAGGAAGAAGACTGTGTTTATCTGTTTTGGTTTCTGATTTTTTTATTAAATCATACAGATAAACATTGAGGCTATTTATACTCAGTAACTTATCCCGATAAATCACAAATCGGTGACTCGATCTTGCATTTTAAAATAAAAACCCGAAATTAATAATTTATGGGGAATAACTTTAAAAATAATTAAATATAAAATTTATATCAAAATTCCCCAAAAATTTCGAATAATTTAAAAATGCAAAAATTATGGGTATTAGAAATTCATATGATTTTATAAAAAAATGAGAAACCAATTTTGTGGGCTTCGACATCCTAGTGGGGATCCCGGTCCGTTGATTTTTGAAAAACAGAACAACTCCTAAATTATCAGAAAACCCCGAAAACACGTAAATTAAGTACATTCAACTGCACATAAAATGAGATAAAATGAGTACCTAGATAAAAACGCAAATAAATACGAGTCCAGATTGCAAATTGATTCATACAAATGCATTTTAAACACATATTAACCAATCAAAAAGTTTTCTGGTCCACACGGGAACACATACAACAGTTATAAGACATAATATCAGGGCAATAATCATTTTAACTTATATAAACCCACAATATTTATTTAATTAACATAGAAAATTCAAATAATTTTCCCAAATATTACACCGGGATTCCCTAAAAAATGATTGCCAATGCCATTTTATCTATTCGTGCCTCGACCTGTTTCTTGTCGTCAGACTCCAATGCCTCCCACACGCCTTGTGCCTCCATGAAACTTTCAATTTTAGTGACCATGTCGTATAGTTATGCCTTGCCAGCATGGGAGAACTGAGTCCGATCGATCCCTCCTTTGGTTTTGACACTTCCATAGTTCCCGTCTTTGTCATATACTTGGGCATACACGACCAAGCTCTAATACCAAATGTTGATTAACAGAACTGGTATACACACACACACTTGTGTAATTTGAAACGAAAAAGGGCAAAACTTATTTGTTTATTTCTTGCTGATAGGAAATTGAAAGCATACAAGCAGAATTTAAAAAAAATAGTTGAAAACTGCTTCCTACAAACTAGCAACTCTCACCTTAAAAATCTCTCACACTCCTAACTCCTCCATAACTGGAAGACATGGGAGCATACAATTCCAAATTGAAATTGTTTTTGACATGGGAGCATGACTGGAAGACCAAAATAGAAAAAATTGATGATCGAACATAAAGTTCTGTATATAAATATTCAAAAGATTATTCATCAATATCCACTATTTAAAAAAATAAACAATCATACTACTATTATGATTTAAACAAAGTTCATTGAAAAAAGACATATCCTTGGTCAAGTATTTTGAGTATACAATTGCAGTAGCTTCTTTACCTGACATAAAACTATTTCGAGGATTTTACTGTAATAATGTATTTAACTTTAGTTATGACTTATTTTATATAATGTCTGTAAATTACTTTATAAATAATATATATGTATGTATGTATACAAAAATGATTAAGTAAAACCAAATTTAAAATGGAAACTAAAAAATAACCTAAGCCACTGTATGTATATAATATAAGGGCCCCTAAGCACTACATGAATTAAATTAAACCCTCCCCTACAAAATCCCAGTTTTTCCCCTTCATTTTTAATTTAATTTTCCCATCAATCGGTGAGTTTTTTTAAAAAAAACTGACATCACTGTATTTTTCTTCATCTCCCAACGATCAATTTGCATACCATATGTGATATGTTTCAATGTGATTCATAAATTTTTTATTTTACCTTTTAATTTTCATTATAAGAGAGTTTTTATTGAAGTAGATTATATATAATGATATAATGTATATAATGTAACGGGTTGGGTTGTGTTGGATAGAAGTCAAAATTTTTTAAACTCTAACCCAACCCAATCCATTCGGGTTAAACAAAAATGAATCCATTAATATTTCGAGTTGATCGACTAAAAAACGGGGTGCGTTAGTTCGGTTTTACGGTTATTCGGGTTTTTGTTCACTCGAGCATACAAACCCCAACAAGTTATCTACAAAAAAATAAAAAAAGCTATAGGGAAAATGTAAAGGAACATTACGTTTTTTCTCCTCTGTTCCGATTTTCTGCGGCCCCTTTGAAATCCATGTGAACTAAAAAACATATATGTTAGGAACATACCACACATCCTTTTATTCAAGCATTATTCTCTTGTTATAGGCATTGCATGTTTTCAAGCTCCAAAATAAGAATGTTTTGCCTTCATTTTATTGATAGAATCTAATTTTTTTTTGTTTCAATTTATTTCTCTACAGTGCTACTCCTCCACTTGTGCAAATTGGAAGGTATAAGTAACTTGTAACCAGCAAACTCACGACATAATGCCATAGAGAGCAAACTTGACAAACATCCAAACTCGTGAATACCTCAAACAAATGAAATTGAGAATATTGAATATATCAATATGAATCTTGGACAGCAAGACTAACTTCAAATCCCTTTATTTTCTAAACGGAAAGGAAAAAAATATTAAGGATTCATATGTAAGGATATCTTTTCAAAGAAGCCTAGTCACCTATAATCACTGGGCTATATTAGAATCAGTAACGAAGACCCAATAACCCAAAGTAGCTCAAGAATGGAAGTTCCTAAGTTCTATTTTTAGCAAGTATTTGGTCTGGTTGAACTTATCAGATGATAATGGAACATATGTAATTAATGTTTAGATCACAAGCCTACCGCTTATACTTTGAGATTCTACTTTCATTATGAATATAAAAAAATAAGTCAAAAAGAAAAGGCTACTTGTCAGTTAAGCTCATTTTAGACTTTATCTTCTAACGACATTTAAGATACAAACAGACAACGACGCCAAGGTGGTGGTATTTACATTAGGGAGGATTAGACTAGGATTTTATTTTCGGTGCATTGTAAATTAATGAATAATATTTATTGTAACTTATGCATAAATTCATAATTGTATGATATGTCCAATTATTTTATCTATATATTTAATATGTCGACTTAATTACTTGTTTAAATATCTGAATGATTTAATTTATATGGATGTGTACATGAACTTGATATTGCTGTGACATATTCTTTCGCACCTCTAAAAATATTTGCTACAGAGTTGGTCGCAACTTGTGGAAATCCATAATTATGTTTGTGACGGAATCCGTGGCAACATATGAGTAATTTACGATAGAGCATATGTGGTAAGTTCGTGAAAGTTGCGATAGAGTCGTCTGTAATAATATTTTATGTGAAATTGGAGCCCATCTTAATCTTGTGACAAAATAACAATTTGTCACAGAATAAAAATTTAAGACTCTGACATTTGTGACATATTTTTTCCGTCAAAAGTGGGGAAAATTGTGACATATTCTTTATATTAATTTAGTCACAATTACCGTATCCCCTTGTAGTGATAATAGCAAATAAAAATAGATTGATTGGTAAAATCATTACTCCATGTACTATCTTTTCCCTAGGTTTTATAAACTATGAAATATGGAGACTTAGTGATCTAGGATTCTTGGAATTATTTGCATAGTCCTCAGTATAAGGATGTACATTTCTCCTTTTACCATCATTATAAGTAAATCGTCTATTGTCAATGTGCCTAGGTTTCTATATCAACCGTGTTTCACACAACATCATAATATATGATGAATAAAGTGATCCTGACAAATATTGTCAAGTACATGTCGTTCTGGTTTTAAGTGACAAACACCCTAAATGGAGCCTGTTGGACTATCTATGGCTTGTTCTGATTTGATATAAACCTTGTGGTAATTTACGTATCCAAATATTAGTATTCTCCTTGTTCGTAATTAGTAGAGATACATGTAGCTTTTATCTAACATATTTTGGTTTACGATTCTCAAATTATTGTATTGATCCCCTCTTGTAGATTTCAAATGGTCTTGGATTCATTTGTGGATTGGTACTGCTCGCAGTGTATGCCTGGATATCGTATTTTTATTGTAACACTCCAGGTGGTGATGATGAGAGAAAGACAAGTATGAGGTGCAGTTCCCCGCAAACACAATTTAGTTTTTGATGAGTTCATGGTTTTACACTACTAGAAATAGTAGATACGACATCGGTGCTTAGACATCGACATGTAATGCACCCGATGTTAAATCCCTGTTTAACATCGGTTTAGAAAAAAGTGATGTTAAATATGAATACCGACATCGGTCTCACATAATAGGCATTGTCTATGTTCAGAAATTAAAAAGGTCAAATATATGCTTTTAACTTTAACATCGACTGAATTTGTTAACCGTTGTCTATGATCATTTTTAAAAAATAAAAATTTACATATCTTTTTTCCCACGGTTTCTATACACTTTCCCCCCTTTAACAGTAACAAATTATTCACTTTATCCTTATTCCCCCTTTTCTAAAATATTTTCACCCTCCTCTCTTTCTCTCCCGCGACCCCCCTCTCCGCCGCCTCTTTTTCATCTATCTACCGCCTCTTTCTCGTCCGTCCGGCCGCCTATCTTTCTCATCACTCATCAGTCCCCCGTTTCCCTCTTAAAACCCTCACCCATGTATCATCTCTTTCTATCCTTTGGCATAAACCCTAGTTTAATCCCCAATTCAAATTTTAGCTTTGGAGCTTCAAATTGAGCTTCAAACTAGTAAGATATACTTTAGTAGAAGCTTTGGGGCTTGAAAGGAGTTTTGGAACTTTGAGGTTTTGGAGCATCATGAGATTCACAGATTTGGAGCTATGGAGCTTTCTGTAAGACATTCTTCTATCTTTTTTTTATGATTTAACTAGTAAGAAACGTATTGAAGAAATAATATATCATTTTTATATCTTTTCTTTTGTGTATGTATGTAAGAAACATTTTTTGGGGTTTTATGTTCTATTCTTTGGGGTTTCTTTTGTGCTTGTTTGTGTTTATATTTAATGTGGTTTCTTTATTATGGATTGTCGTATTTTTTTTACATTTTTGCTCTATTTTTGGCAGAATGTGTATTTAATTATATGATATTCTCAAATCTAAACTTTTGAACTAAAGCTATAGAGCATAATTTGGAATTTTAAAGTTTGAATTTTTAAGGTATAGCTGCCTTTGCTAATTGCTAAATATGTTGTGTTTGTGTTATGGTCATATGTTCATAACTAAAGTTTCTATGTATTGTATTTTTATGTATATGATGTGTGTATCTGGCTACTTTGTCCCCCTTACTACTTTGCAGGTGTTTAACAATAGTTTGGACGAGACTGTCTATTTTCAGATGTTGTTGAATCGAGAAACTGTGCCCAACTCTCTTGTTATGATACAACCATCACTTATCTCATATTCATTTAATGGCATGCCTGAAGCAGTTATATTTGATGCGGCATCGATTGCTGCAAATTGTATTTTTTGTTGGACTCATATTTTAGTATGGTTATATTTCATGGAATGACAATAGCGTAGTGGAGAAATATGGGCTACGAAGATTGGTGGTTTGTGATCAGCATGGCTCCTGATACAATATATTGTGAATAAGCAAAACACAGAGTAGTTGATTAGTGGTATGGAAAACTCATAATTGGATTAAAGTTTACAAGGATGGAAAACCAGTACATATAGCTGGTCTAACAAAACATGTCTAACAGATCATCAACAAATTAGGGAATCACGTCCTAATTTATCTCCTACTTATTTGTTTCCTAAACACACGTAACAGCCTCAATGACCAAGTCTGTAGCACAACGTTCACTACTGATAACATTGATTTATTTATAAATACCTAAAATAGATGAGTAAATATTATTAGATTAATAGTAATCCAACATACTCCCCATTAATCTAAATATTCTCCAAATTTTTGACTCCCAGTAAACTCCTCATTTTCTCGAACTTTGTCACTACCAAAGCATTAGTTAATATATCAGCTCGCTGCTCGTTCGTTCAGACATGCTGTATGATAATCAAACTTTGCTCAACACAATCACGAATATAGTTATACCGCAGATCAATGTGGTTGCTCCTTCCGTGAAAGACCGGATAGCGTGCTAAATCCATAGCAGACCTGTTGTCTATGTACAATGTAACTGGACCTGGTTTTATACCCATGATATGACCCAGAACCCGTTGCAACCAGATTGCCTGGCAAGCAACACCGTGGCTTCCATAAACTCTGCCTCGCATGATAAAAGTGCCACACACCGTTGCTTTTGGGAGACCCATGTAATCAAGTTTTCATCGAGACAAAAAGCCATTCCTCCCGTGCTTTTCCGATCATCTAAGCTGCCTGCCAAATCACTATCTGAAAACCCAGATAGAATGTAATTGCTTTTCCCTTTTATATACATAAGACCATACTTGAGTGTTCCATTCAAGTAGCGATAAATTATCTTTACAGCATTCATATGTATTTCTTTAGGCCTCTCCATATATCTACTAACAATTCCTACAGTGTAAGCGATGTCTGGCCTTGTCTGCACTAGATACCTTAATCCACCTACAATGCTCTTAAAATGTGTAGAATTCACAGGTTCGCCCATTTTGTCCGTGTGAAGTTGCAGCTTGTAATACATGGGGTATTTAACAGAGTTACAATCTGCCATCCCTGCCTTCTCAAGAACCTTCTTCGCATAAGTCGACTGTCTCAATTCAATAAAACATGTGCCTTGAGTTACTTCAAATGCTAAATAATATGATAATTTTCCAAGGTCGGACATGTCAAATTCATGACTCATCTCCCCCTTAAATTTGGCAATGTGCGACAGGCTCGTGTCGGTTACCAACAAATCATCAACGTACACACCCATAATCAACGAATGATCACATTCTTTCTTTGTATAAACATCATGCTCAAACGGGCATTTAACTAAACCAAGCTGTAATAAGCATTGATTCAGATGGGAGTACCATGCCCATAGGGCTTGACGAAGGTCTTACAATGCTTTGAGAAATTTATAAACCTTGTGCTCAGAGCCTTGTTGCATGTAACCTTTGGGCTGTGAAACATATACCTCTTCCTGGATAATTCCATTGAGAAAGCTGATTTGACATCGAGATGATGGACCTCTAAATCATGTTTCACCGCAAGTGCCAAAAGCAGTCGTATTATTTCAAGTCTAGTTACAGGGGCTAACACTTCTTCATAGTCGTTCCCATGGCGTTGCACATAACATTTAGCCACGAGACATGCTTTGTGCTTGGTTACTTTGCCATTTTGGTCTTTCTTGAGTTTGTAAATACACTTAAGGTCTATAGCTTTGTGACCTGGAGGTAAATCCGTCAGCTGCCAAGTTTTATTTTTCTGGAAGGAATCAATTTCACGATCCATAGCCTTTTTCCAAATACCATCTTCGACTGCTTGTTCAAAACACATAGGTTCATCAATGCCCATCAATAGAAGTTCATCTGCCAATTCGACTTCTGTGGTGTGGTCATAGATATCATCGAGAGATCTGAATCACAGTTGCTGTTCACTGCTGGTAGTGTACACACTTGAACCTGTTGATTTTTCGTTTATGGACTGGGCATTCAAGGTGTGGCTAGTGAAGTTCGAGGTGTGGAGACCGAAATAGGTAAATTTAGCTCAGCCCCCCTTCTCCAGATTGACCAGTTTGCTCTAATGTATAATTCTACAGAATAAAATTACCTCCCCTGTCTGTTTGAGAATCTAGTATAGTCTCCCAGTCCCATGGCTTACTTTCATTGAACACCACGTCTCTACTAACATGAATGGTACTTGTGTTTGGATTGTACAGGCGAAAAACCTTCGTCCCTGGTTCTCTACCGAAATGCACCATCACTTGAGTTCTATTGTCGAGCATTTTGGTATGTGCAGTGGGAATCTTCATATAGGCTATACATCCAAAGATTTTCAAATTGTCTACATTTGGTTTCTTCCCGAACCAGGCCTCGTGAGGAGTGATAGTTGACAATGCTCGGGTTGGCAGCTTATTTAAAACAAAGAAGGCATGAGTGATAGCCTCCCCCCGTACTGTGCTGGTACGTTTATCTCTTTAAGCATGCTCATGGCCATGGCCACTACAGTGCGATTACAGCACTCTACGACCCATTTTGTTATGGTGTGTAGGGCGTAGTGTAATGTCGCAATATGCCGTGTCCCTCACAAAATGAATTGAAATCTTTAGAGCAAATTTCTCCTCCACGGTCTGTTCTTAAAACTCGAATACCCTGTGGTGCACCATTCTCAACAAATAATTTAAATTTCTTAAAACAATTCAAAGCTTTATCCTTCGTTCTAAGCATATAGGGCCACATAAATCTAAATGTATTAATTCTAGAGTAATTTTTACAGAAAAATTTTACTGAGTTGGAAAAGGCTTACGTGTTTGCTTTGACATGAGGCAACCATCACAAGTTTCATTTGGTTGGTTGATATGGGGCATTCCATGAGCCATGTGGTTCTTAGACATCAACTGCATTGCCTTGAAATTTACATGTTCGAGACGTTTGTGCCACAACCAAGCTTCCTCCTCGCTCTTGGTTAACAAGCAGTGGTGTTCAACTTCTTTGATATGATTTTATAAAGTCAATTTGCAGACCTTTTGACATGAATCAGCAATCTCCCACAACTGTCATAGACCCACAAAATTTCACCATTCATAACCACTCGCACTACAAGAAAAATGCAATCAGACAATGGTTGAAAGACAACGGTTAAAAAAATACCGTTGTCCTAAAAAATACAACAACGGTGAAATGATTTTGAAAAAAAAATAGTTGTGTGAGCTTAAAGACAGACAATAGTTATCTATTAGTTCAAAAACTGTTGTCTTTGTTATGCCCTCCCATGGAATCAGACAACAGTGTGCAAACTAAAAGGTTGTCTTAGAATACTAAGACAACACGCTAGAACTGTTGTTAAATAACAACCATTTATCAGATTAAGACGATGGTTTTGCTGCTTATGTTGTGTAATTTGGACAAGTTCTTATTCTTACCCTTGTCTCATTAAAAATCAAACAACTGTGCGTTTATACCATTGTTAAAAGGAAAGGCCACAGATAATGGTCTTTTAAAGCATTATATTTATAAGATTTACACGACGGATTTATAACGCGTTGTCTAAACACCACACTTTAAAAGATACTTTTAGAGGTTGTTTTGAATTATTTATTTTTTATTCTCCCTCCTATTTTAATTTAATCTCCCACAAAATTTTAACAACTCAGCAGTTTACTTTTTTCATCTATCAACTAATAGACAACGGTTTGAGATGTAAAAAACTTGTTAGAAACTTAAACACACAATGGTTTGGTTCTTCATGCATGTTGTCTAAACTCTAGGTAGAAGATGGTTTAATAGATTATCTATAAACTGTTGTCTCTGAGTAATGTTAAAATGAAAAAAATGAGTTGTATATATATTAAATCCCCAGAAAATTAATCCAAAAGTAGCCAACCAATGACTACCTAACAAAATATCATCCAACCAATATAGACTAGCAAAAACCCTCAATCAAGTTGGCAAATCAGAATATTTCCTCAAGTCAACAACTAATTTCAATTGGATAATTCACAAACCAAATTACTTATTAACATGTTATGTAAGCTTACTTATCACACCCAACAAATAATTACTTATTGCAGAATTTCACTCGTCAAAGCAAGTTCACTTATGGAATTATGATGGAAGAGATAACAACACGAGATGAAAGTAGTAATATATGTCCAGCTGAGCAAAGGGTGTTGCCAAGTGGAGGTGTAAGTGCTGATGGACCTCCGACAACCCTCAGTGGCACTGGCATTGACCGAATGGCATTCTTACAGGCTAATATAACAAGAGACAACACAAAGTTTGTCAATGGAGCAATTGTGGGTGAAAGAAATGTATTCCAGGTAAGCAAATTGATAAAAGTTCATAAATAAGTAAAATATCAAGAGTATTTCTTGAAGAAACTTGATGAGTTGATGTTAGATGATTACTGAGTATTTTCTTCCTCGCCGTGTCTTTCTAATACCCGTGTTCTTGACTTTTTCTGCAGCTAGAGCAGCGTCTTTTCATTGGCAGTAAGTTCCCATTTTTTAATCGTCACCAGTTGACTTGGACCAAATTCCTCCAGCTGAAGACAGTGGAAGAAGGTGCTGGTAACCCTCCACCCCCAGTAACAAGTTGTTGGCAGAGAAGAAGCAGGGTATCATATATGAACACCTTATTCGATCAGAATTCCAACCAAAACCTTGACAAGCGACCAACAGTTTTAATTAGGCATGTCCATAAAACCAATAATGCAATCAAACAGGCTTTTCCACGAAAATGGGCAAAAACGGGAAACAATGAAATCCGGATCAATAATCACATTGGTCACTGAAAGAAAAATAAAAAAACTGAACATGGTTACAAATTTAAGATTAACAGGGTTTATGGCCCATCAACACTACTGTCCAATAATTAGATGACACTGAATCCAACATATAAATGCCAGACAGTCCAAACAATCAGAAAATGGGAGCGATAAATTAGAAAATGACAAATTCCAGTATGATAAATCATTTATAAAAATTAAAAAAACTGCTAACTTCATATATATTAAAACAGTAATCGTAATTGACACTGATTAATTAAAATTATCAAATTTTGGCAAATAATAATTCGAGAAATAAAAAAAGATTTACGAATAAATAAATTATAGAAGGCAGAGAGGTAACTCATGCTGGGGTAATTTTCTAGACAATTTAACTTAAAAGAAGGTAATTTTTACCATCATGGGAGTTGAATCCATTCATCTTCGTCCCGCATATAACTAGCTTTTTCCTCATCAAGTTCGTCAACATTGGGAAACATTGGCAAGTGCAGCTCATTCTCAAGTTCTATTTCTACTGATCCATCATTTTCATCGTCACATTGTTCATAACAGTTCTTTTCCGGTAATTTCACATGACATACCAATGTTTTTCAAGAGGATCATCAATGTAACAAACCTGCTTAACATGTTTCCCTAGCACGAACGGATCATTTACGAAACCTAATTTGTTCAAATTAACAATTGTATATCCCAAGTCATCTACCTTAACCCCCTGGTTCATATCTACCCAATTACAACGAAATATTAGGATCTAATTTTGTTATAGTCCAACTCCCATATACTTGTTATAACTCCATAGTAGGTCTGTGAAGTATGTTCAATATTCTTCTCCTTACCCTGTACAAGCATTGTATCTGCAACGACACAGACACCACTACACTGAACTTGTCGAGTGTCATCACGCTCCTTGGTGCTAAACGTAACACCATTGATTCTATATCCGCTAAATGTAGGGACATTCTTGTTGGGCCCTTCAGCAATCCACCTTATCTCCTCAGGTATGTTGTTATGGTCATCCAACAATTCTGATTGAATCTATTTAAAACAAATTGATAAATATTAATTATGATGTTTGCTTAAATAAACAAATAACAAATACATTTACCAGGAAAAAATATAAACTAGGCCTATTTATGATGTTTTTATTCAAATAACAATTATACCTTTTTCCTGAACCATTTATGAAATTCTGCATTTTGCTTGTTTTTAAGCCAGACTTCATCATTTTCATGTTGTTGGTATCTTGTCATCAAAGATGCCATATGCTCGCTGCGAGAAAAATCACTTTCTTTAGTATATTAATCAAAGTGCATAAAATAATGAAATAACACACACTTAAATATCACTAACTTACTCAAAATATGGTCTAATGTTTGTTGTATTTTGGAGAAAAACAAAATGTGCTAGATGCAAGTCCTCATCGCTCGGCTTTATCAATGTCGCACCAGATAGAGGTCTTGCATTCTGCTCATACTTTGCATTTTGAGACACTCCTACGGTAGATTTTTCAAAATTCACCAAACACTCCACCGCCTCTTCGGCAACGTATGCCTCAGCAATACACCCTTCGGGATGAGCCGGGTTCCGTACATATCCTTTAAACGCTTTTAGATATCTCTCGAAGGGATACATCCAACGAAGGAATATTGGCCCACAAAGTTTAACCTCTCTCACGAGATGAACTGAGAGATGGATCATCACATCAAAGAACGAAGGGGGAAAGTGCTTTTCAAGCTGGCATAATGTTTCCACTAACTCACTCTGCATTTTTTCCAACTTGTCTACATCGATCACTTTACTGCAAATTGCCTTAAGAAAAGGCAAAACCTAATAATTGTGCACCTGACTTGTTTTTGTAATACTGATCGAATTGAGATTGGAAGCAAATGATGCAATATCGTGTGACAATCATGAGATTTCATTCCAACAAGCCGAAGATTTTCCATGTTTACAAGATTCTTAATATTTGAACAAAATCCATCTGCCAACTTCATTTTAAGAAATGATGAGCAAACTGTTTTTTTTTCTGCATGCGTTAAGTTCCATGATGCCAACGGTACCTTTTCTTTCTTTCCAGGAGTCTTAGGTCTCAGCTCCGTTCTTT